>NW_008711064.1:0-1609 GCF_000327385.1 Lottia gigantea | reverse complement strand
ATTTCATTTCCAAGCCCTTTATTTGTAATAATGAAAACACTGGTATATATTGTAAATAAACCAATATTAACCCCTATTACTTGGTAAAAACACTTCAAGTCTGATAATATATGACTGGTCTATTGTTCAGAAAGGGTTAATCAAACATTATCAAAACACTTCTTAATTGATATAACTGTATGGAAGACAATAAAGGCCATTATTTTTAGGACCAGGTAAATATTAATCCAAACTTCATAGTTATAATATTTATTCTAGGGTGTTGTTTAAACCCTTTTTAACATTAAAGGGTGATGCCCTCATGAATATTTTGGCTTTAAGCTTTTGAATATTTTGTGAGCTTATCAGCTTTAAGCGCCATTATGATAAGCACAATGGTGGCCGTCCCTAGCAGACACAGCATTTCCACTCCTTGAACACATTTCATCCATTTATGGAGTCCACATTCTTAACTTTGAATTAAAAGAAATGAAGATTTATTTTGTTTCTATAAATGGACTCACACCTTTAATTGTCCTCATGAATGTCAAAGGTTTTTTTCAGGGTGGGAAGGCATCTTTAACTGGACATAGCAACAGACATCAAACTTTGGTGGTCAAACAGTTGTAAAGGTGATAAAAAATAAAAAGACAACTTAGGATTAAAATGTTCAAGTGAATGAAAAAACTCTTCAATTAATGAGGTAATTTTACTACAATATTTTAATTTGGATGTCATCTTCCTTTTTTTGCACCATTGCTCACTTAATAGTGTTTCCAATCTGCATAGATGATGAGTGAAGTGGACAAAAAACACAAAAAGAAATGCGTTTGCATCATTGATGGTGTTTAAATCAGTGACAGGGCGTTTAAATCATAGAGTGTTTAAATCGGTTAAGTGTTCAAATCGTTGACAGGGCGTTTAAATTGTTGACAGGACGTTTAAATTGTTGACAGGGTGTTTAAATTGTTGACAAGGGTGTTTAAATCTTGACAAGGTGTTTAAATCGTTGTCAGAGTGTTTAAATCAAGAACATTGCGTTTAAATTGTTGACAGGACGTTTAATTTGTTGACAGGGTGTTTTAATCGTTGACAAGGGTGTTTTAATCGTTGACAAGGATGTTTAAAGTGTTGACACAACGTTTAAATTGTTGATACAGCGTTTAAATCATTGACACAGCGTTTAAATTGTTGACAAGGGTGTTTAAATCATAGACACAGCGTTTAAATCGTTGACACAGTGTTTAAATCGTTGACACAGCGTTTAAATCATGAACACAGCGTTTAAATTGTTGACAAGGGTGCTTAAATTGTTGACAAGGGTGTTTAAATCATGAACACAGCGTTTAAATCAAGAACATTGCGTTTAAATCATGGACAGGGTGTTTAAATTGTTGACAAGGGTGTTTAAATCGTAAATACGTCTGTTTGTTTCAGGTAATCAAGAGAATTAAAGATCAAAGACTCAGTTGTCCAGTCCCAGGGGAATTAAGCCGTGTTAACGCAATCTGGAACTAGAAACAATCTTAACAGTGTAAATTATTTACAACATGGATACCCAGTAAGTTATCAATATTTTATACTGCTTCATTGATTGTTAATCTTAAAGATGCTCCTTGCCAGAAATGAA
>NW_008711063.1:0-1445 GCF_000327385.1 Lottia gigantea | reverse complement strand
ATTATGGTTTCGAATGCTTGTTTGACAGTCAGACCCGATTTGTTTTCAAGGGAAAGACCCAAGCGTATCTCGTGTATATGTCGATCACCGTCAAACAATACTTGTACCTTCTCGACTGGCATGTTGATTAAATCGGCTGACCAAATTTCATCTTTATCAAAAACTTTGACTTTGAGGTAATGTTTGTTTTTTTGAAATTCTTTGTGAATCTCGTCTGCTATGCCCATACCCAATTTCAATTTTGCCTTCAAGAGTTTTATGATAAGAGCCCTTTGTAATTTCTCTTTGAAAGTGGGATTGGGAATATTTTCGAGTTCGTCTATCATTTGTTTGTCTGCTTGGTGTCTAAATGTTACGTCTTTGTTTCTGTACAGTATGTCGTGTTTGAGCGCTACTGCGTCAACTCTATTAACGGGTTCTTCCCCTGGTTTGGGATTATCATTTTCGTTTAAATGCAGATCTAATCTCGTGCCTGGACCTGTATAATTGTGCCCTGGGAGATGTTTTTCTCCGGGATATTTTGCCCATGGGAATCCAGGAAGAGAACCCAATGACTTTTGAATGTCTCCCGCACCGAAATACGTTTTAGGAGGATGGACATTTATTAAAGACATATTTGTTCAATAAACACCATATATTTTTAATACGAAAGATTTAATACAAGGAGGAAATTTGTTGTTTGAGACAAAATTGGCCACTTTGGGGATGAGAGATGTTAGCGCAGAGAAGAAACCGTCTCCCTCGAATTTTTTTTGTTCGTGTTTTAAAATTAAAGACATTTTTAATGCGGTTATTTTATACTGTATTATTATAGTGATTCTTGTCTGTGGTTTTGGGTAATTTATAATACAGTTTGGAGGAATCTGTTATGATATATTTTTTAACAGTTTGGGAAGTCTGTTATAATACATTTTTTAACAGTTTGGGGAAGTCTGTTATAATACATTTTAACAGTTGTGTCTTTCCGGATATGACGCATTGAAAAAGCCGCGCATGCACAGAAGTGAAATGCGTCATATCCGAAAAGACATATACCTGCCATCTTAAAAACCGGATCAAACTGGATGCGCTATATCAGAAAACACATATACTACTGTCCTTACACACCAGATGGTCGGGAAATTTGTCGCAAGTTTAATTCGGATTCCTGTGACTTTGCTCAGTGTAAACTTGCACATGTTTGTTCAACATGTTTACTAGAGCATAGTTTAGCTCAGCATTCAGAAAAGTAATGAATGAGTCAGAGGTAACATCTGCTGGCAGATCAGGCTTACATTATAATGCCTGGGTACGTCTTTTACCTGTTGATGATATAGACAGAACCTTTATTTTGGAAGGTGTACAATTTGGCTTTAAAATTGTTGACCTCACAGGATGTTGCTCCGACTCCAGTCGAAATGAACAACTACAAATCGTGCAAACAATATAGTGCACTCGTTGAAGAC
>NW_008711062.1:0-1446 GCF_000327385.1 Lottia gigantea | reverse complement strand
TAATCATGTCGACTGTTATGTTACAGATTGCTCTGAATTCGCTGACAGCAGTGCCCCGTATGGCTTTACAATTCATATGGTTAGGCCTTATGGTTACAACAAGTCAATCGAAGTGTCGTGTACCATAAGGTTTGCAATGACACTGATTTTGCTCAGAGATGAACGAAAGTTTCACGGCACTTTCAACAGATCTTGGTCTGAATATAAATACACGTTTGGTGACAGCGGCAACAGCGTGAAAAGCTACTGGATGGGACTTGAAAAGTTGTATATTTTGACAAATCAACCGGGTGTTAATTTCAGATTACAAGTGTTTTGTTACAGATTTAGTCCAATTAAATACTTCAATACTTATTACAATAATTTTGTGATCGGAAATGCGTCAACTTCTTATGCGATGACTACTGGACTCTTGACTCCTGGTGGATTATCTGGTGTGGATGGTATGGGTGCAAATAGAAGTAATGTTCCGTTCTGTACCTATGATAGACCATGTAGCGGCCACCCTAATGGTGTAAATGGTGGATGGTGGTATGTAAACGGTCTACAAAAATATGCCTTGACTAACCCGTTTGTGAATCTTCTGTACATGCTTAACAATGTAGATTTTGAAACTAATTCAGCGTCGCTGGCATTAGAGCGAGTGTAATATGACGCATCAATACTTATAATCATGACCCAATAACCCCGGGATTATTATCATTGACCCGTCTATCGTATCGTAAATATTTATTACAATCAAGTATGTTACCGTTCGGAACTATCATCATTGAGAATGCACCGTGCGGAGCTTATATCATTGAGCCACAGATTTAATATTAAACCTCCTTGCATTGAACCCTTTATGGAAAAATAATCCGATGCAGCCGAGAATGTTACCATTTGCAAATATTATCACTGAACCTTATATCGTAAATAATTATGGGGCATACGTGTAAAAAGTTTTCTTCTTTTTTTAGAATCGAAATATACTGCAATCGATAGAATTGAAATATACTGTAATCTATAGAATATAAATATACTGTAATTGATAGAGTTGAAATATACTGTAATTGATAGAATAGAAATATACTGTAATTGATAGAATTGAAATATACTGTAATTGATAGAATTGAAATATACTGCAATTGATAGAATAGAAATATACTGTAATTGATAGAATAGAAATATACTGTAATTAATAGAATAGAAATATACTGTAATTGATAGAATTAAAATATACTGTAATTGATAGAATTGAAATATAGGCCTACTGTAATTGACAGAATTGAAATATACTGTAATTGATAGAATTGAAATATACTGTAATTAATAGAATTAAAATATACTGTAATTGATAGAATTGAAATATACTGTAATTGATAGAATAGAAATTTACTGTAATTGATAGAATTGAAATATACTGTAATTGATAGAGTTGAAATATACTGTAATTGATAGAGTGAA
>NW_008711061.1:16043-17614 GCF_000327385.1 Lottia gigantea | reverse complement strand
AACCTTTTGCAGCAACTTCGCCTTTATTACCTTTTGCAGCAACGTCGCCTTAATAACCTTTTGCAGCAACTTCTCCTTTATAACCTTTTACAGCAACATCTCCTTTATAACCTTTTGCATCAACTTCTCCTTTATAACCTTTTGCATCAACTTCTCCTATATCACCTTTTGCAGCAACTTCTCCTCTATAACCTTTTGCAGCAACTTCTCCTCTATAACCTTTTGCAGCAACTTCGTCTTTATAACCTTTCGAACCTTCTCCTTTATAACCTTTTGAAACCTCTCCTATATAACCTTTTGCAGAAACTTCTCCTTTATAACCTTTTACAGCAACTTCTCCTTTATAACCTTTTGCATCAAAATCTCCTATATCACCTTTTGCAGCAACTTCTCCTCTATAACCTTTTGCTGCAACTTCTCCTTTATAACCTTTTGCAGCAACTTTTCCTATATCACCTTTTGCAGCAACTTCTCCTTTATAACCTTTTGCAGCAACTTCTCCTATATAACCTTTTGCAGCAACTTCTCCTTTATAATCTTTTGCAGCAACTTCTCCTTTATAACCTTTTGCAGCAACTTCTCCTTTATAACCTTTTGCAGCAACTTCTCCTTTAAAACCTTTTGCTGCAACTTCGCCTTTATAACCTTTTGCAGAAACTTCTCCTTTATAACCTTTTGCATCAACTTCGCCTTTGTAACTTTTTGCAGCAACTTCGCCTTTATAACCTTTTGCAGCAACTTCGCCTTTATAACCTTTTGCAGCAACTTCTCCTTTATAACCTTTTGCATCAACTTCGCCTTAATAACCTTTTGCTGCAACTTCGCCTTTATAACCTTTTGCAGAAACTTCTCCTTTATAACCTTTTGCATCAACTTCGCCTTTATCACCTTTTGCAGCAACTTCTCCTTTATAACCTTTTGCTGCAACTTCGCCTTTATAACCTTTTGCAGAAACTTCTCCTTTATAACCTTTTGCATCAACTTCGCCTTTGTAACTTTTTGCAGCAACTTCGCCTTTATAACCTTTTGCAGCAACTTCGCCTTTATAACCTTTTGCAGAAACTTCTCCTTTATAACCTTTTGCATCAACTTCGCCTTTGTAACTTTTTGCAGCAACTTCGCCTTTATAACCTTTTGCAGCAACTTCGCCTTTATAACCTTTTGCAGCAACTTCTCCTTTATAACCTTTTACAGCAACTTCTCCTTTATAACCTTTTACAGCAACTTCTCCTTTATAACCTTTTACAGCAACTTCTCCTTTATAACCTTTTCTTTTGCAGAAACTTCTCCTTTATAACCTTTTGCAGCAACTTCTCCTCTATAACCTTTTGAAACCTCTCCTTTATAACCCTTTGCAGCAACTTCTCCTCTATAACCTTTTGCAGCAACTTCTTCTATATTTTTTGCAAATTCTCCTTTTGCATCAACCTCTCCTTTATCACCTTTTTCATCAACTTCTCCTATATCACCTTTTGCATCAACTTCTCCTCTATAACCTTTTGGACCAGTAAGACCAATATTTGGACCTAAAAAGGTACACACAAATAATATCAAACAAAAATTTTGCGTAT
>NW_008711061.1:9105-10140 GCF_000327385.1 Lottia gigantea | reverse complement strand
AGGAAAACTATGAAACGACATGAGCAGAAATGTAATATATGTTTATTTGGAATCATCCCCAAAAACTTTTAAAGGTGCTCCAGAATCTAAAATGCAATTATTTATTTATCGTGTAGACGATAGAAGACCAAAATATCTCATTATTTCAAAGACAATAGTTTTACTGTTTATGAACTCGTCTGTATATCGAATCCTATGTCTAAATTTAAATATTTCAAATTATCTGTGCCTTTGTCAGAATTCAAGTGGTTGCTTAATGAGACGCTATTGCAAACGGCGTTATTGTTCGTAAATTTGTCCCTCCAAAAATGGACAACCAATAAATTATTATTCTCAACATGACTAATTTATCCTTAGCAACGTATACTTCTCATGGACATGGTACTGGTGAGAAAAAGTAATTTTAAAAACTGTGTATGATTTTGTGTTTTTGCAAGATATAGAGAAATATTTTGACGATTATTCCTAGTTACTCTGGATTCTGATCAGTTTAAAAATCCAGCATATGGAATGACAAAAACTGTCCTAAATCAGGCTATTTGGCATGTACCAGAAGACTAACACGGGCTATAAAGTGGTTTGTGATACAAAGCTTAGTACTTATTTCCCAGATTTTATTTCATAATAACTATCAGAACTAGATCCCCAAATATGACATAATAGAATATTCATGCACATCTTAAAATTGTATATAAATTGTATTGAACGTGTATATTTTCTTTCTAATTGTACCATATTTTGTGTACGAATAAAATATTATTATTATAATTTTGCAGCAACTTCTTCTTAATCACCTTTTACGTCAACTTCTCCTTTATCACCTTTTGCACCAACTTCTCCTTTATCACCTTTTACGTCAACTTCTCCTTTATCACCTTTTACATCAACTTCTCCTTTATCACCTTTTGCATCAACTTCTCCTTTATAACCTTTTACGTCAACTTCTCCTTTGTCAACTTTTACATCAACTTCTCCTTTATCACCTTTTGCATCAACTTCTCCTTTATCACCCTTTTCATCAACTTCTCCTTTATC
>NW_008711061.1:5164-9055 GCF_000327385.1 Lottia gigantea | reverse complement strand
CAATAAAAATGGAGACATATTTGGATAGATCACGTCAACTTTTATGCATGTCAAAGGTCACTAAAGGTCAAGACCAATATTGGACAAAATCAACCGGAAATAATTAAAAAGCATAATCTAAATTCAAACAATCTTCTCTCAGATGTTGTAAGCAATCGATTACTGATGGTACAGATAATAAAATCACGAGAATCGAATTATCTCCTGATCCTAAAAATGGTTTAAAGAAAAGTTGGTCATTTCAAGATGGCGGCTGATCCGATACTTCCAGGACCAAATATATTATTTCAAATCTTTTAATTGAACAATTCTAACATATTGCCAATTTCAAGTTTACAAGCGAATGACGTCAAAATGACGTGAAATGAAAATTAAAAAAAAATAATTTGTTGTGCGTTCACGGTAAATTGCACAAAAACGCACGGCAATAGAAAATTAACCAAAGCAATACGGCTTCGAGCTCAACTCTTATTACAATGTAATCTTTTTAATATTTTGTTCATAATCAATTTACATTATCTATAATACGGAAATGAATTTGTGAAATATGCAGACGAACTGTAGGTAATATGATTAAAAATGTTGAATAACACAGTCTTGGTTACATAAAGAATACCGGCATGGCAAGGAAGTATTCTTGTACTGATGCCGATTTGCAATTAACTCCTAGATCATTCCATAAACATCGGACCCTTGTATTTAATACTTTGTTTAATCATACTGATTTATACTCGTTTTTACTCAGGGTTTGTTTTTAGTTAAAGAAGTTTTAGGCAGGAAGGGGACATGTTGTTCAGAGTTTTATAAATAGATTTACACACCTCGACGTAACAAGTCAGATTTTTAACAGGCTTTAATATTTCAACTTAGCCGTCAAATCAGATGCCAATATATTATTTATTGACTGCATGTACACTAACTTCTTCAAAAAACCGAAATGTATGATTTTACCCAGACAAAGATTACACTAAACCTCTTGGTCTGTATTTAATCAGAATGAAAATTGATTGGATTATACAAAGTTATATTATTTATATATATTATATATATTTATTATTAACATCCCCCTCCTCCCCTCTCATTCTAGTGCTGATAAGAGTTTTGGTTTAATGTAGATAAATTATTGTTCTAACTTACCGGGTTGTTCCAACAACCTTCGCATATTATTAGTTTGTCGTAGAGGATTGGCCATTATTAAAGATCCAGTCCAGAACATGACCACTACCAACATCATTTTAACACTAAACATTATATTATTGTTAATCTTGATCTGTGAATACGACTTTGTGTTAATGTATATATAGAAGAACAGAGAAAGCGTAGGTTGATTTTCCACATCGATCAGTAAGTTTTGAAACTGTCGACGGCACGGGCTTTTGTTAATTGATATTCATTCCTACGCAATGAGTGTTTACAGTGGTGTAACCTATTTTCGTGGATATAAGGATTCAACACGCTGTCTGTCAGTATGTCCATTTACATTTGGCCTGAGAACACTAGTCTATATTAGTAACCCTAATTGGTTTAACGATGAGGACTAAACGAACGTGCAACTTCCTTGAATAATGATAACGCCGCCATAATGATCACTACTTAATGTAATAGAACGCATACATAACGCCCCATATCCCCTCATAAGTTGTAAGTTTTAGTCCCAAATATATATATTTATAACGTAATTAGTAGTATTTACTGTATGGTCAAACGTTGTCCTAACGTATTAAGCATGGAAGTAACGTATTTGTCGTAGCGTGTAGACCATGGTCTCTGTAATTTGCACGTAATTTGTCGCAATGTAAGCTTTATTATAAACCAAAGGCATTGATATATATTTACGTTTATGTTTAAGCAATATCTCATGAACGTTTATTGTATTTTCAGCTAAACCGTGTACGTGTATGTGTTCGTATATGTTTCGTATAACATATTGTGGTATCAAGGCAGTATTTGTTATTTGTCAACATCCTATTTAACTTTGTTATACGTGTATGGAACTAAAGGGAATAAATAATAAACATTATAATTATTAACGGTTTTATATATGGCTAATGGATTAAAATGGGTAACGTTCCCCGAGTAAAGTGGGCGTTGCTTGTAGCAGCAGTGGTTTTGAGCTACCCAATCATGTTAGGAAAACTATGAAACGACATGAGCAGAAATGTAATATATGTTTATTTGGAATCATCCCCAAAAAACTTTTAAAGGTGCTCCAGAATCTAAAATGCAATTATTTATTTATCATGTAGACAGTGACACGATAGAAGACCAAAATATCTCATTATTTCAAAGACAATAGTTTTACTGTTTATGAACTCGTCTGTATATCGAATCCTATGTCTAAATTTAAATATTTCAAATTATCTGTGCCTTTATCAGAATTCAAGTGGTTGCTTAATGAGACGCTATTGCAAACGGCGTTATTGTTCGTAAATTTGTCCCTCCAAAAATGGACAACCAATAAATTATTATTCTCAACATGACTAATTTATC
Organism: Lottia gigantea; assembly: GCF_000327385.1. Taxonomy (NCBI): domain Eukaryota; kingdom Metazoa; phylum Mollusca; class Gastropoda; family Lottiidae; genus Lottia; species Lottia gigantea. The sequence goes on along the minus strand of NW_008711061.1, from coordinate 6,565 downwards.
CTTAGCAACGTATACTTCTCATGGACATGGTACTGGTGAGAAAAAGTAATTTTAAAAACTGTGTATGATTTTGTGTTTTTGCAAGATATAGAGAAATACTTTGACGATTATTCCTAGTTACTCTGGATTCTGATCAGTTTAAAAATCCAGCATATGGAATGACAAAAACTGTCCTAAATCAGGCTATTTGGCATGTACCAGAAGACTAACACGGGCTATAAAGTGGTTTGTGATACAAAGCTTAGTACTTATTTCCCAGATTTTATTTCATAATAACTATCAGAACTAGATCCCCAAATATGACATAATAGAATATTCATGCACATCTTAAAATTGTATATAAATTGTATTGAACGTGTATATTTTCTTTCTAATTGTACCATATTTTGTGTACGAATAAAATATTATTATTATAATTTTGCAGCAACTTCTTCTTAATCACCTTTTACGTCAACTTCTCCTTTATCACCTTTTACATCAACTTCTCCTTTATCACCTTTTACATCATTTTCTCCTTTATCACCCTTTGCATCAACTTCTCCTTTATCACCTTTTGCATCAATTTCTTCTTTATCACCTTTTACGTCAACTTCTCCTTTATCAACTTTTACATCAACTTCTCCTTTATAACCTTTTACATCAATTTCTCCTTTATCACCTTTTGCATCAACTTCCCCTTTATCACCTTTTGCATCATTTTCTCCTTTATCACCTTTTACATCAACTTCTCCTTTATCACCTTTTACATCAACTTCTCCTTTATCACCTTTTGCATCAACTTCTCCTTTATCACCTTCTCCTTTATCACCTTTTGCATCAACTTCTCCTTTATCAACTTCTCCTTTATCACCTTTTACATCAACTTCTCCTTTATCACATTTTACATCAACTTCTCCTTTATCACCTTTTACATCAACTTCTCCTTTATCACCTTTTACATCAACTTCTCCTTTATCACCTTTTGCATCAACTTCTCCTTTATCACCTTTTACATCAACTTCTCCTTTATCACCTTTTACATCAACTTCTCCTTTATCACCTTTTGCACCAACTTCCCCTTTATCACCTTTTACATCAACTTCTCCTTTATCACCTTTTGCACCAACTTCTCCTATATCACCTTTTACATCAACTTCTCCTTTATCAACTTCTCCTTTATCACCTTTTACATCAACTTCTCCTTTATCACCTTTTACATCAACTTCTCCTTTATCACCTTTTGCATCAACTTCTCCTTTATCAACTTCTCCTTTATCACCTTTTGCATCAACTTCTCCTTTATCACCTTTTACATCAACTTCTCCTTTATCACCTTTTGCATCAACCTCTCCTTTATAACCTTTTACATCAACTTCTCCTTTATCACCTTTTACATCAACTTCTCCTTTATCAACTTCTCCC
>NW_008711061.1:0-824 GCF_000327385.1 Lottia gigantea | reverse complement strand
CTCTGCGCTAACATCTCTCATCCCCAAAGTGGCCAATTTTGTCTCAAACAACAAATTTCCTCAGGAGTAGATATAAGCGAAACAGTGAAAAGATCTAACGAGTTGAAAGAATTACAACATATAAGAGAAATGCGAAATAAAAATTATTGGATAAAAACCTCAACTGATTAATGGGAGGTAACACTGTTTATACACAGTTAGTTGTCTAGAGTATTTTTGATTTAATAAATTACCTTTAACGCCTAGTAACAGTCACGCTATAATTAACATATCACGCGTGCAACCTCAGCACAGACAGTCTAGACTCTCAACTGTTAACCATGTTTTTGTTGAAGATTAGGAATTTAATCATACCAAAAAAGGTATGTTCTTTTTTTGTTTGATTTAATTATAAGACGACAGGGTGGAATTAAGATTAATTTGCTGTTTTTTCAAAATATCAATTTTTGTTTTATTCCAGTCACAAGTTTTATTAGATGCCAACATTTCATATCACGAAGAATATTTAAACCATCGGTAAGGGGATAGAAAAAGGCCAAGAATTTTTTACCAAACTCTGTGACAAATATCCAAGGTTTCAAAATTGTTGCTACAGATTTTCGAAAAGTGTTGAAGAACAAAAGGATGACGCATATCTAGCGATCCTAATAAGAGCGTTCGTGACCTTTAAATTATGACTGCCAATAGTGTAAGACGGGAGATAACTATGACCACTCTTATTAGGATCGTTCGTGACCTCATTTTTCAAACTACTCTTATATGACCGCTCTTATTAGGATCGGTCGTGACATTTCATAAAGTGATTCATTTCGATCGCTTTCTCC
>NW_008711060.1:0-1446 GCF_000327385.1 Lottia gigantea | reverse complement strand
CACTTCATCCATTCTATATTATAATTTATATACAAATATAAGTTTCTTGCTATCCATTATATATATTATTTTGCATACTTGAATTATATAGAAACCTAGACTTTGATGTCACAATACATTGTACAGTTTTTGGTCTTCAAGTACAATGTTATGTAACCTTGTTCAGTTTCAAAATATCATCTTTCTTTTTTTTTTTGTTATTGTGGCCTTACTGTGAAGGTCATCATTTCAACTGTTATTTCAACTAGACCATTTCTACTTGCTAAAATATGTATAATTTGTGTATTATTAAAAGAGCAAATGAACACACTAAATTTCTATTTTTTGATGGGTACCCTTAAAGCAATATTGAATTTGCACATTTGGCTAAGTTTTTAAGATTGTCCTGTAACCATACAACTAAAATAGTACTCTATAGTTCTTTGGTTGGCTTTGATGTTATATTCCAATTCAGCAAATGGGGTTTGCAATAGTGATGTCATGCTGATCTGGTCAGTTTTATTTGAGGTAAATGAATAGAAGATGTTAAACATGAAATAAGAATGCTGCAAGAAAGTGCTCCAAAACCTTTATATTCTTATTCAAATTCTCATTTCATTTTATGGGAGGTAACTCTTTAGATACTTCATTGGTAAAATTGCTTTATTGACATCAGCAGAGAGTATAGATAGACTATACTCTCTGATATCAGTAAGCAATTATTTACCAAATTTCACGAAAGCCAATAGTGGTACAACATTTTCAGGTTGGTGTAGGGAACATCATCTGCCTTATTTTGGATCTGGTATCACAAGGAAAACTAGTACCACGTTTGAATTACGAGTATTGCAATAGTTGGGCAACATTTGGACTCACTCCACTAAAACATTTTATGCAAATGATTGTATAGGAATGTAGTCCAGGCTATTTTTAGAAATCTTCTTTCTCTCTCCCTTTTGGGGTTTTTGCCTGCCTATTTTTGGGTAAAATTTGGTCTAGATTTGGAATTTGATGTCTGAAATTGCATTATCTTTCAGATTTGGTGAGATGATGAGAGACTTAAAGGCGGAAGGCTAATTCTAAAAATAGTCGTTTTGTGAAGTGCCAAACTCTAGCGGATGAGTATAACCGGTAGTAGTCTACTTTCAATTTTAGTAGCTCAAAATTTTCATGGTCATCATATAATGAATTTTTTAGGAGACATTGAGAATTGGTCAGGCTTTCATTCGACATATTGGAAAGCTTTCAACGAGATTTCTGGAAAAAGTTATAGAAGGTTGAATTTCGTGTTTTAACATGGGAAGAGATGGCAAATGAATTAGTGGAGTGAGTCCTGTCTGGTAAGGTCATTTATTTTTTAAAATTGATATTTTTCAAAAAGTTGTGAATGATTTTGTATGAAATTTTCAGAATAGGTAGAATAAAGACTAAATTACTTTTTATGGCTTCATTTGCATATTTTTTTGT
>NW_008711059.1:0-1446 GCF_000327385.1 Lottia gigantea | reverse complement strand
TTTGTTTTCTTCTGACGTTGTTGACGAATTTTCGGCTTTTTGACCATTTTTCGTCATAGCTTTGCACTGGAAATGTGCATCTTCAACCAACTGGGCTATTTCAGTTGCTCTAGCGAGAGTAGTATCGTCTGGCTCTAGAAGCAAGCGTTCCCTAATTCGTTTCATAGACGTGAACGTAATAAAATGTCCTCGGATGATTTCATCTGTCAAATCACCATATTCACAGTATTTAGCCAGTTCTTTCAAGGCAGTAATAAATTCAATTATTTTCTCACCTGGACGTTGAACTCTTTCTTGAAATGTATTTCGAGACATAATGACCGACTTTCGTTTTCCAAAACGAGCTTTGAGGGCATCGAGTGCATTTGTGTACGTATCTGTGTTGGCCAAAGTTCTAAATATTCGTTGTCCTTCATCACCCAAACAATGAAACAATATTGCTTTTCTTCTGTCATCGGAGACATCTTCGCCGTCTAAGGCATTAGCAATTAGATAATTCTTGAAACCCTCTATCCATCTTTGATACGGAATCGGTGGATCGCCGGGTGAAGCGAGAAAAGGTGAAGGAGGAGGCAACGAACCTACTAAATTACCAGCCATTCTTCTTCAGGTTCATCCTCGTCGCCAATTTGTTGTGTTTGCGATGGCCATAAAGATGCATAGTTGATTAAAACTTAAATTTATTATACATGAAATTCTTACAACAATGGCGGTCAGCCCGCCGACCTACTACAAAGTGAATGACGTCATGTGACCTCATGCAAAGCAAGCAACCAGAAGCGTATATACTGTTTCGGCGTCACATACGTTCGAACCTAGACACAACAGTTCCTAATCTTGGTATTTTCAATGACACCATCATAAAGGTTAACCCTCAGATTCACTGTCATTATTATAAGTACATGTATCTGATAATAATCCTTTTCACAAGATTATTTACATAATTAACATATTTAGATTTTACATGGTTCTTAAGAAGATCATGGGGTACAAGAGTTCTAGTTCCAAATGAGATGTTCGAATTAAGGGCAAAATATTATATTGCTATTATAATGCAAATGCGTCCAAGGATAGCGGTAGGGTAGAAGCTGTTACAGTTAAATCCAAAACCTAAATGTAGCTTTGCTTGCTCCCAAGTCCTTGCCTTACACGGAATTTAATTCTGTTGTAAAGGTTTTTGTTCATCAAATACGAAATGCTTCAGACACAAACTCCATGCCTCTCTTAGGAGATTGAACCAAACCCTATTGTGTCAACATGAGGAAAAAAAGTTTCTGTGTCGCCCGTATCAATCGAGATACATAATTACTTTGTGATTACTGCCATGTCCGCCTGGAATTTCATGCTTTATTGTGTCAAGGTGCCATTTAGATCGTTTGGTGTTGATGCCCCATTTGCGTTGTAGGCCTAAAATCACATGTTTTGCCCAAAATTTAAGCCTCGTGA
>NW_008711058.1:0-1448 GCF_000327385.1 Lottia gigantea | reverse complement strand
AAGATCAATGCCAAGAGGTTTTGACAAAAACCAGCTGGTAGAAAGGATCCTTAACTGTAAACCTAAGTTGTTATCCTTTTAAATTATAACTTAAAAGTTTGCTCAAGAACCAGCTGGAAAGGAAACTAAGTTGTTTTCCTGGTATTGGTTGTTTCTGTCTTTTCTCTTCAACACAAGATTTGAATAACAGAATGATATCTTAATTCCAAAATAGCAATATTATCTCTTTATTTAAGATAAAAATTTTATGAAACACTATTTTTTTATGTTACACTACTAAATTCCAAGGCACTATCTTTACTTACACAAAAGTTTTTCATAGTCCACTAAACATAAAATAACCACAAGATTTCATCAAATAGTTTAACACAATTCAATCTTCATTCAATACACAAAAACAATATTAATATATCCAGGAGAATTGACAATATATCTTAGTACGCTGTATGATCTAATATCTATCACAGGTAAAAATACAGACCTAAATACTTGAGCTTATCACAGGTAAAAATACAGACCTAAATACTTGAGCTTATCACAGGTAAAAATACAGACCTAAATACTTGAGCTTATCACAGGTAAAAATACAGACCTAAATACTTGAGCTTATCACAGGTAAAAATTAAAAACTAGAGACTTAAACACCTGAGGTGTCTTGACCTAATTATTTCATGACTTACAACTCACTAATCTTAAACTCAGGTAAATCAGATCAGATAGATAGATAGATAGATAGATAGATAGATCAGGCCTCTAGCTAAAATACTAATTATACACCATTCTTACCTTAATTAACTTTAACACATAAATTAGCTTTTTAAGAAAAGTTTATCTAAAAACATTTGGTCATAAACTTCGATTGAATATATAAATCAAAGTTAACACACTGTTTAAACCTGAGCCTGTGCCTTCTGTTGAATAGTAAATTCCTAGTTTGAAGTATTTTTAAAGGAATTATGTGATTTTCTTACATTTCTAGTATTTATGAAGACTATTAACACATATTCAAGACTAAAATCACAGTCACAGTAGTTATTGGTGTTATAGAAGATACTCTCCTATAGAAGCACTGGCCTAGGTCACAGTAGTTATAGGTTTTATAGAAGATACTCTCCTATAGAAGCACTGGCCTAGGTCACAGTAGTTATAGGTTTTATAGAAGATACTCTCCTATAGAAGCACTGGCCTAGGTCACAGTAGTTATAGGTTTTATAGAAGATACTCTCCTATAGAAGCACTGGCCTAGGTCACAGTAGTTATAGGTTTTATAGAAGATACTCTCCTATAGAAGCACTGGCCTAGGTCACAGTAGTTATAGGTTTTATAGAAGATACTCTCCTATAGAAGCACTGGCCTAGGTCACAGTAGTTATAGGTTTTATAGAAGATACTCTCCTATAGAAGCACTGGCCTAGGTCACATGGTAGTATTATATCTGTTCAGTCATAC
>NW_008711057.1:11317-12530 GCF_000327385.1 Lottia gigantea | reverse complement strand
TAATTATAGCTTATTTATGTTTTGTTGGGATTGATCACACGCAAATTCATAGATCGGTTGTTTTTATTTAGAATAAAATGATATTTAAGGATGTTTTTCCGTTACGACAATCATTGTTCCCCCTATCAATATATCTATCATATTTAATTAAAATCATGATCAGTTATTCACAGGTCTTTAAACTCTATTTAGCCATATTCACTTAATCAGATCTATAAACACTATCGAACCATGTTCAATACTTCATATCTATAAACTCTATTGAGCCATATTCACTTATTCATATCTATAAACTCTATTGAGCCATATTAACTTATTCAGATCTCTAAACTCTTTTTAACCATATTCACTTATTCAGATCTTTAAATTCTATTGTGTCTTATATTCCGATCTTTAAACTCAACAGAACCATGTTCACTAATTCAGATTTATAAACTCTATTGAGCCATATTCACTTATTCGTATCTATAAACTCTATTGAGCCATATTCACTTATTCGTATCTATAAACTCTATTGAGCCATATTCACTTATTCAGATCTATAAATTCTACTGTGTCTTATATGGACTTTTTCAGATCTCTAAACTCTATTATGTCTTATATGGACTTATTCCGATCTTTAAACTCCATTGAGCCATATTCACTTATTCGTATCTATAAACTCTATTGAGCCATATTCACTTATTCGTATCTATAAACTCTATTTAGCCATATTCACTAATTCAGATCTATAATTTCTATAGGAGCCATATTCACTAATTCAGATCTATAATTTCTATAGGAGTCATATTCACTAATTCAGATCTATAATTTCTATAGGGGCCATATTCACTAATTAAGAGCTGATTCACCGATTCAAAGATCTATAAACTCTATTTAACCATGTTCAATACTTCAGATCTATAAACACTATGTGACCATGTTCAATACTTCAGATCCATAAACTCTATTTAACCATGTTCAATACTTCAGATCTATAAACACTATGTAACCATGTTCAATACTTCAGATCCATAAACTCTATTTAACCATGTTCAATATTTCAGATCCATAAACTCTATTTAACCATGTTCAATACTTCAGATCTATAAACTCTATTTAACCATGTTCAATACTTCAGATCTATAAACTCTATCTATACATGTTAATACTTCAGATCTATAAATTCTATTTAACCATGTTCAATATTTCAGATCTATAAACTCTATTTAAC
>NW_008711057.1:7754-11267 GCF_000327385.1 Lottia gigantea | reverse complement strand
TAGCGGATACATTCAAGTAGAGCCCACTAGCGTACAATCCAATCAAATCGCTGCATTTATATTAAGTATAAGTTATTGCCGTTGTTCTTGAAAATGCGTTTAATTTTTAGCTCGTAAACACTCTAGAAGGCACAATTCTTGACGGATTTTGACGAAACTTGGTGTGAGTGTTCATAATAGTATGAACCCTATTGAAAATTAGAAGAATTGAACAATATTTATTATGAGTTATTGCCCCTGTTCCAGAGAACGCGCTGAATGCTGAAAATTTGCCTTCAAAATTAAAGCTGCCAGTTTGGCATATATTATCTTGCCTGGCAAGCTTTCTTTTCCCCCTGATGATCAATATCCATCATGTTCATCGACTAGTTTAATGTGGATTTAAGCCGATAAGCATTAAAAACAATCGGATTAAAAACTGTTACCTTCAATCTGATAAGAGGTTTTACGTCATTTATTTCGTTAAATTGGTAAATTATCGTTTCAATTACATCAAAACTTGTCAAATTTATCATTTCATGTATTTTGTTTGATAGGATGTTTTTTTTCTTTGATCAATACTTTTCATGCCACTGGACATTTTAATGTTGATTTAATATGTGTAGAACAATAATTATAGCTTATTTATGTTTTGTTGGGATTGATCACACGCAAATTCATAGATCGGTTGTTTTTATTTAGAATAAAATGATATTTAAGGATGTTTTTCCGTTACGACAATCATTGTTCCCCCTATCAATACATCTATCATATTTAATTAAAATCATGATCAGTTATTCACAGGTCTTTAAACTCTATTTAGCCATATTCACTTAATCAGATCTATAAACTCTATCGAACCATGCTCAATACTTCATATCTATAAACTCTATTGAGCCATATTCACTTATTCATATCTATAAACTCTATTGAGCCATATTAACGTATTCAGATCTCTAAACTCTTTTGAGCCATATTCACTTATTCAGATCTCTAAACTCTTTTTAACCATATTCACTTATTCAGATCTTTAAATTCTATTGTGTCTTATATTTCGATCTTTAAGCTCAACAGAACCATGTTCACTAATTCAGATTTATAAACTCTATTGAGCCATATTCACTTATTCGTATCTATAAACTCTATTGAGCCATATTCACTTATTCAAATCTATAAATTCTACTGTGTCTTATATGGACTTTTTCAGATCTCTAAACTCTATTATGTCTTAAATGGACTTATTCCGATCTTTAAACTCTATTGTGTCTTATATGGACTTATTCCGATCTTTAAACTCCATTGAGCCATATTCACTTATTCGTATCTATAAACTCTATTGAGCCATATTCACTTATTCGTATCTATAAACTCTATTTAGCCATATTCACTAATTCAGATCTATAATTTCTATAGGAGTCATATTCACTAATTCAGATCTATAATTTCTATAGGGGCCATATTCACTAATTAAGAGCCGATTCACCGATTCAAAGATCTATAAACTCTATTTAACCATGTTCAATACTTCAGATCCATAAACTCGATTTAACCATGTTCAATACTTCAGATCTATAAACTCTATTTAACCATGTTCGATACTTCAGATCTATAAACTCTATCTATACATGTTAATACTTCAGATCTATAAATTCTATCTAACCATGCAAGATTTGAACGACATATAGAAGCGAGGAGCACATAATAACAAAACACAAGACAATATCAAAGAATATAACACTTCTTTAATAAGGTTCGGCACATTACGTTTCAACACACTATACACGTGTCGTCATCAGAGGTTATGGCAAGAGAATGGTAGGTAGGTAGATGACAAGTTAACGCTTCCAGCGGATGCTGATATCGCAAACTAAAACAAGAGAATAAAACATAACAAAAAAAATATATAGCAACAAGAAACAATATAGAGATTAAGAGAGAATTAACAAGTAAGGTAACAATGCGAAGTCATTGAGCAGGTACTGGTAGGAAAACGTAAGCTAATGAGTTTATGTTGAGGAAGACAATGGGAGGACCTCACCTCACCATAAACTCATAATTTCTATAGAAGCTATATTCACTAATTCAGATCTATAATTTTATATTGGAGCCATATTCACTAATTCAGATCTATAAACTCCATCGAATCATGCTCACTAATTAAGATTTATAAATCCATCGAAGCCATATTCAATAATTTGGATCTATAAACTCTTATCAACCCATGTTTAGTAATTCTTAGATCTATAAATACTAGGTGCTATATTCAATAATTCATATATATATTTAGAATTGTATAACTGAATCTGGAACTGCGTGCTGTCGTTTTAAAACAGGTTGTAAACGTACTGCAGGTTATAATTAGCGTGTATAAGAAGTTTGTTTAAATAATTCTGTTTCGATTGGAAAAACTCCAAAACGAATAAAGTGAAGTATAAAAACACTGGATTAGTTTGAAAACATCTGTTTAGTTTACAGATGTTAGTTTCAGATACTGTAAATTACTTAATAATTTGCATGTAATAAGATTTATCGTGGTTTGCTTATTTATAATGTACATTTACGCCCAACTTCATCTCTTTTTAAAAAATGGTTTTGGGGAAGATGTCGGTTAAGTTTTCCTGAGAACAACGATTACCTTGAAATTCAACTTATAATACTTGAATCAACCTAACATTGACCTCAACGGGATTAGTCGAATTGCTAGAACCACAGACGTCTGATTGAAAATTGGAATGGCGCAAATTTATGCTATCATTGCCCCCGATACATATACATAATTTATGAAAACCTCTTTACAATCCGACAACTATGTTGTCAGTATCAGAGCCTCAGTAACGTAATAGAGAAAGTAAAATAATTAAAAGGTATTCTAGAGATCTCTGACAACTAATAGATTCAGTCAATAGATTATAACGTTAAGTAATTTATTATCGTAACTTATCACCTTCAAATCTAAAAAGAGGAAGAAAATATATTCAATTCGGCACTCTTAATAGGATTCTCATTGAGGCCAAAAAACACAAACTTCAAAATCTATTTCTTTAACTCAATCCAATCTTTCCGACCGTCCATTGCTAAAATAGAAATCATGATATTTTTAGACCATTAGGATAATGGAATTGGTCTTCTAATACATGTACTTATCATTGAGTCTGGATTTCCATTAAATTTTCATGGATTCAGTCAGTGATCTTTTTCTTTCTAGATTACAGAGCATTAGATAATAGATTTATATACTTTATTCTTTTATTTCAGGTATGTACCAATTTAAACAAATATTGTTATTAATGTGGTTCACGTAAGTATGAAAGTATATATCGAAGATATTTCGACATTCCGTCTGCACGAAGGTTTACATTGGGTAACAGTTCAGTTCCAAACTGTGGCCTCAGATGTATCATTTATATCCTTCATGTGTCTCAATCATATGACAGCGTGAACTTGATTTTGGTACTTTGTTGACAAAGTTTCTCGTGACCCTGAGCAAAAACCTTGCTTTAATAATGCATTTGGATGAAGTTGGTATTGAAAAGA
>NW_008711057.1:862-3411 GCF_000327385.1 Lottia gigantea | reverse complement strand
ATTATATGCCATTTTATACCAATCATACTTTAGTCTCAGAAATGGATTTTTTTAGCTAAACTAACCAGTAAAAGTGGTCACAGCTCACCATCAAAATTTGAGCCTTCAAATCCATGTGTGTCCAGAATTATCCGCAATTGCGATTTTCGTACATTTATAGTACTTGTGAAGATCATATACATATATTCAAGACTCAAATCAACCCCCAATATGTCCCTTTAACGGTTGGTTATATTATGTGCACGTTGTTTGTTTTACAATGGTATATTTGTATGGAATTCCGTGAGGTTAAAGTATTGCTCTTAACCCGGGGTAACGTATGTTAGGAAGAGGTCTAGACATGGTTTATTCGTAAAATCTACCAAGATGGAAATTCAATGTAACCGGTAAACGGAAATATCCCGTTAATTTCAGACATTTAATAAAGTTTAATTCCGAAATTATTTATCCATTCCGACTAGATGGTATATAAATCCTTTCAAAGGTTTCTCAATCACGCAATGTCACTTGTACATATTAGACAGTGTCGGTTATTCCAATTTAGAGGTTATAGCAAATGTTGCTCTATTTTTATATGGTCGTGTGTTTGGTTTGATATGAGATTTTGATCTTTTATTTGTTTGTCACGTAACTGTAATATAATTTACTATAGCAATGTATGGTACATAACGTAAGAACTATATTGTACCTCACGAGTGCCACAGATCATCACGCTCGAAAAAAGCCTGGAGGTTTATTACTATATTCTTTAAGGACAGCTCAATTGTATACTAAAATGCTATTTTTTTATATCCAATTTTTCGAGGAAGTTGGAAAAAAATCAGCTTTCAGGATGTTCTATATTTACATATATACAGTCAAATCCACGATGGCAAGAAAAATTGGATTCCTTTTTGTGACTATCCTGATAAGATTGCGTGCTGTTATTTGCATTAATTAGCCAGCACCAGCAATCAGATGCATAAAAAGGACATTAAACCAAATTACATCTAGGAATAAACCTTGCGAAGCTATTTTCGAAATTTGATTTATACAAGAATTGATAAAGGAGATTAACTTAACTCGAGTACAGTGAAATCCCTCTAAACCGGTATCCTAACGGACCTATGGAAAATGGTTTTACAAAGGGTGCAGTTTACTCTGTATTATTGATTGTAAACATTTGGTACGTTTCTTAAACTTGAGAAAAATACAAACAGTGGTGCAAGTGCAGGGTGCCACTTTATTGCATCTTTTGATCGTCTGATCCACGGCTTCAATTTAAGGAGTATCGCATATTGACTATAATCATAATACACACTCTAATTGACTGCATACAGTACATGTGCTGTCATAAAACATTGAGACCCAAGTCAATTTTTCCTGGAAGAATCTTCAATTTTTCCATGAAAATCCTCAAAAGACGCCGAAGCCGACCTGTCAACTGATGCACCTGTAGTGGGAGGTCCGTTAACTAGGACTAATTTCCTACATCGAATGTTCTTTACCAATTTTTTACTGCTCCAAAATGCTGCCATAGGGATATGTATATCTATTCTTCCATTGATTGTACAGAAATAAAATGATTGACTTTATGATTTCAGGTCGTTAAAATGTTAATCATAATCATTTTGATGTTTGGTTTATGCTGGTTGCCTCTACATACATTCTTCCTCGTCATAGATTTTAATCCCGAGTTGCTCAATTACAAGACCACAGCTCAAGAAGAAATGTTTACTGCTATTTATTATTGTGTTCATTGGTTAGCCATGTCCAATAGTTTTGCTAATCCAATTATTTATGGCTTTTTAAATGAAAGTTTTCGGGTAAGTATTCATATTCAATTTTGACAGCGTCACCGATTGTTTTTATAGAAAAAGGTTCATATCAGTCGGGAAGTTACTTTCATTTAAAAAGAACAACAAGGGATCCAGCATCTCTGACGTAAGAGACCAAAATAAGACAAACTGCATGCAACATGAAATTTTCAGAATGTTTAAAATGTTCAAAAATATTTTTTCATAGAAAGTAATGAAAGGAACAATAGAGACAAAAAATTTAGAAATAATACATACAATGCAAAAGAAAATATCCATGTTAAGTTCCAAAATTATGAGACGTATGTAAGGTCTCGTCGTGATTACAAATATATATGGCAAATACAAACATTATTGACTATTACTATAAGGTACGAGGACTGGCTTCGTTTTGGGAAGCAAGTGGTAGTTTGGAATATCCAAGCGGGTTGTATATTCATAGGCATATATTTTATTGTCACGGGACGTTATCCAATTAAGAGTTATCACACTTAGGCTTAATACTTTTCAACCAACCCTCGTACATGCACAGTTGACAAATCCAAACGTAAAGTTGCTTCAGCAGCTATTAATATTTTTTTAAATATTGCTCATTCATTTATCTTTTCAGGCTGATTTGGCATCAATATGTTATCTCTGGTTCCCATGCTGTAAATGCCTAAAACGAATAGCGACAAGAAGATATAGTGTGAGCACCAACGACACACGGGTACAAAGACAAAATGCTGTGCGCAAAAATCAAACTGTCAATGT
>NW_008711057.1:0-812 GCF_000327385.1 Lottia gigantea | reverse complement strand
GCATTCTATATAAAGAAAAGATATATATATATAAATAGAAAGTGAAATTCCTAGTNTGAGGTATTTTTGAAGAAATTATATGAATTTCGTACATTTCTGGTAGTTCTGAAGACTATATTAATATGTTCAAATCAAGCCCCGAAAATGGAAAATCTGTCGCTTTAACTTTGGCTATTACAATTCGACAGAATTTTTCAACATCGGAGTTCGATTGTCCAAAATTTTGAAATTTCGAGCTCTGTGTATAAACAAACTTTGCTTGACATTAAAATAAAGCCCTAATAGATGTTTATGTGTACATAGCTCTCATGTAGTGTAATCCTAGTCAAATGGATGACGCTACTAACGTAATACTTGAATAATCGGAAGTCTCGATGACCTATGATAAAATTATGTATTTACTAATGGCCAGTAATTCTGTTTAATCACAGGGCTTAGGTCAACATGAAATTGGCATCACGTTTTATTGAAATATGTCCTGACTATAAATTGTCTAGTCCTGGGGACTGAATAAATATCGAAATAAATGTTTTCTGTGGTAATTTGATTCGGTTTGTCTTCTATTGTACTTTTTATAGTTTCTATGAATTTGTGTCATTTAAAGGCAGAGATACCCCCTTAATGTTTTCGTTATAAAATTATAATATGAACCTGTACAGTTACCTTCGGTAAATAACGAGCTTGTTCTCGGTATCAGATGATCTTGATCACTAAACAGAAAAATATTACGAGATTATTGAGTTAACAGGGATATTTGGTGAGCTTGATGTGTTCACAGATAAATTATGAGCTTGTGAATTAACAGAGGTATT
>NW_008711056.1:0-1448 GCF_000327385.1 Lottia gigantea | reverse complement strand
GACCCTAGGATATCCTAGAAACAGTGTTATGACTAAAGACCCTAGGATATCCTAGAAACAGTGTTATGACTAAAGACCCTAGGATATCCCAGAAACAGTGTTATGACTAAAGACCCTAGGATATCCCAGAAACAGTGTTATGACTAAAGACCCTAGGATATCCCAGAAACAGTGTTATGACTAAAGACCCTAGGATATCCTAGAAACAGTGTTATGACTAAAGACCCTAGGACATCCTGGAAACTGGGTTAGAAGTTAAGACCCTAGGATATCCCAGAAACAGTGTTATGACTAAAGACCCTAGGATATCCCAGAAACAGTGTTATGACTAAAGACCCTAGGACATCCTGGAAACTGGGTTAGAAGTTAAGACCCTAGGATATCCTAGAAACAGTGTTATGACTAAAGACCCTAGGACATCCTGGAAACTGGGTTAGAAGTTAAGACCCTAGGATATCCCAGAAACAGTGTTATGACTAAAGACCCTAGGATATCCTAGAAACAGTGTTATGACTAAAGACCCTAGGATATCCTAGCACTTTGTTGCATCACAGTTTGCTGTCAAAATGACCAATGGTTTAATAGCCAAAGTCAAAATTTATCAATATAATTTTAAAATCAAATTGTGTATTTTTCAAAAGAAAATTAATTTTTCTGTTGATTCTGATTTTATTGAAATGGCTCTTTTCATTTAGATAGACATTAATTTTGGACCTGCAACAAGGTCGATTTTGGGCCCACTACCAGGTTATTTTGTTGTTAATTTACATAAATGAGAAGAAAGTTTTTTAATTTATAATAATATTAAGAATTGTTGCCACAAATTCTAATCAAATTATTTTATAGTTTAAATTTAGCCTTCTCTCAAACCTATGTTTCATTATATCAGTTGTCAAAATAGACAGAATATCCTGTAAATTTGTTATTTTCATGGTTACCTTGTTGAATATTTTGTTATGAAAATGAAAAAGTTCGTAAATCTACTGATTGTTTTTCTTGCTAAACATTAACATGATCTGTTGGTACTCTATGTCATTTTAGTGAGATGACTGGTAATAAAACATAAACCAAACGAACGCAAAACGAATCCCGAATTCCAAAACAGTATACTGGCAACACATTGATAGCAGATAATGAATTTTTCTCATGAGGAAGTATATCAATCTTAATGAGTACTATTTCATAATGAAAAGTGGTATCAGGTGTCTAGAAGAGTTAACATAATTATCCTGTCTGCCATCACACCCGTCATAGCTGCTCAACATGCACAACTACTACTTTCAATTAATATGAAGCTGAAATCAAAACAGACTGTTTTTGACTATATGTACATCTTGAATGGTTCTCGATGTGTTTGTTATTTCGGATGTGATGGGGTGCTAATGGCTGTTCGCGTTAAAGATCCCTCGACAGTTGAAAATCGAAAAAGAGAAGACTATTGCTGCTGT
>NW_008711055.1:0-1447 GCF_000327385.1 Lottia gigantea | reverse complement strand
ATCATCAGAAGAACATATGTAAAAAATATATAAACTTAGAAGTAGCATTCCAGAACTATAAAATTGTTGATCTTTATTCCTTAAATATTGCTTAAAAATGGGTTCCCTTATTTTCATTTAAGAAAATCAAAATACTAATACCTATATGAATAGAAAGTAGACGTGAGAAAGGTCATAAAGACTTTTTTTTGTTTATCCAGACTGTACATACATAGACATGTATGATTGGTTAAAACTCCTAATCATCTGCCATAAGAACATAATATGATTAAGAATACATGATAATTCATTAGAAACACCAATTAACCAAATAGCTTGCATAATTTGGCATTAAAAAACAAGGAAACCCATCTTTAAGGATCTACTTCCATGATCAATCTTGGAAGATGAAGGATTCCTCTAAGTAGAAAGGTATCAGAAGCACTGATTATTGGAATAGTTTAAATTGGTACAAATTGAATCTTTTTTATTAGTTTTCTGACTTTTTTACTGACTAACAAGAGAACAAAGTCAATTTGAAAACTTTTATTTCTTTCCACCTCAGTTTCTAGGTGCTTTGATGAGGTCAGCCCCTCTGACCTGCATCACAGACATGAAATATCTGAAGGTGTTATCTTGACCTACGGCTGGATCAAAGCCTAAATTTAGGCATTTCTACCCTATAGTCTATAATCAAACTTACCTGATAAGAATTATTTCGCTGACACTGAAATAATTTGATCATATTACCAGAACCAACACCAGTTAATGTTAAACATAGATCTAAATGTTTTATACTACCATCTTTACTTAATGAAAATTCCTGTAACAAAGAGACCATTTAGTAAGTATTGGTAATCTTTATATAGTGGAAATATAACTAATAATACAATTGGCACATATGAAACATACAATTGGCACATATGAAACATACAATTGGCACATATGAAACATACAATTGGCACATATGAAACATACAATTGGCACATATGAAACATACAATTGGCACATATGAAACATACAATTGGCACACATGAAACATACAATTGGCACACATGAAACATACAATTGGCACATATGAAACATACAATTGGCACATATGAAACATACAATTGGCACATATGAAACATACAATTGGTACATATGAAACATACAATTGGTACATATGAAACATACAATTGGCACACATGAAACATACAATTGGCACATATGAAACATACAATTGGCACATATGAAACATACAATTGGTACATATGAAACATACAATTGGTACATATGAAACATACAATTGGTACATATGAAACAGTCTCAGATTTGAATTTTATAATGAAAATATGAGGTTGTTGATTTGATTATATTTGCCATGCCAATCATGCTCTGGTATGTCTGTGTTTTTTCTCTTCTTTCTTAGATCCTTTTTAATATATCATAGATGTGCCATCAAATGTTCAAAAACAGTAAGTGTGGC
>NW_008711054.1:0-1448 GCF_000327385.1 Lottia gigantea | reverse complement strand
TTGAAGTATTGTGCTTCAATTCAAAATCTAATTTTTCACCATAAAGTTTAATTATACTCAGAATATATATATTATATAGAATGCAAAATAAAGTCTATAAATTAAAGCACTTGTATTCAAGAATTATCTTCAACAAGGCTGAAATTATATCATCGTCATATTACACTACTTTTACAATTTAGTAAGTCAGCTATTAAATAATATTTAATATGTCACATGATTTGCCATTGTGTCCAAACCACGCCTCCATTCGTTATACTTCCTTGAGACCATGGTAACTGAGAAAAATTATGTATTCGTAGCTAATATTGTCCAATCAAAATCGGTAGTAACATTTCAGCCAATCAAAATAAATCACTTGTTGTAGGTGCTTTATTTGCAAATGTACAGAATTGAGTGAGGTTTTTTGGTAAAGGATTGAAGCCAAGAGAAAAGAAAACTATACTTTGGAATATTTACTTGGAAAGAATGTGTTCTTCTCTCTTCAAACATTACCTCATTTCCGTTCTTCTGATCTTATTGGTCAGATTTAAATAGCACCAATCTCATTTGCACGCCCACAAACCAGAGTGTAGCACGCTTAGTTTAATACAAGTAAATAAGACCATGTCAAAACCCGTATTCATAATACGATGATTTTCAAACTGACCAAACAACACACTTGCACGGAACCATTTTACGTTTTGTTTTGTAATTATGAAACTTATATGAACAATTTCCCCTCTCATATGAACAGCTAGTTGTGACTGGTAAAAATTTGTGTCCTAATGTAAAGCTATTTGGATAAAGTGAACAACAGGGCATGTTTTTAACATGAATATGCAGGAATTATCATTTTTTTGAAACCATTATCACACTTTTATGAAATATATTTAAAAAATCATGTTATTTTTTTGAATGAATTTTTATATAGAATTCTATTGATTTCAAGCTATGGAAGTTTTATTATAATTCAATACTTATTGATACTTAATATTATGAGCTATTTGTTATTACATCTGTTACATCTGTTACATAATCATCACATCTCCCACATAGTAGTCAAAGTTAACTGAATGTCTTAGTTTGAACATTGAAAAAAAGTTTTAAATGCACAAAAACATTATGTTCATATATTATTTCAGTTGAAACGTTCAGTTGAAACATTCAGTTGAAACATTCAGTTGAAACGTTCAGTTGAAACATTCAGTTGAAACATTCAGTTGAAACATTCAGTTGAAACATTCAGTTGAAACGTTCAGTTGAATCTTTCAGTTGAACGTTCAGCAAGCATCTATTTGTCCATGTCACAATGACATTCAAAGAACTACAAATGAACAATGAAATAAAGCGTTCACTCAATGAAATTGATTTGCTCTTCGTTGAACGTTACATGAACATTTTAATAAAATATCTTTGAAACAAAGATTGAATGCAAATTGAATCAATATTCAGCTAACATTTTCTAG
>NW_008711053.1:0-1449 GCF_000327385.1 Lottia gigantea | reverse complement strand
ACCCTTTTACACTGATTGTAGAATTAGTCTTATTAATAATTAAAGTATATTTAAAGTAAAATTTGTATATGTGTATAATGATTGATAATGCTTTGAAGCTGTTGTAGTTATAAATCTGTTCAAAAATATCCAAATAGCTCAACACGAAAGCTGTAAATATTTTCTTTTAAAAAATCAAGTGTTTAACTTGAGTTATATAACAGAGATAATAGACTGTTGAGTTGAACCTTTGATCTGTAATTTAGCCAGAGAACAATTAATCTGATTATGTAATTTTATTTATTTAATTTGCAAAATATTTTCATATTGATTTTTTACATACCTCAAATTGAAGATGTGACTTTGCAATCTAATTACCCGTTGGAATTTTGTTGATATCTTAATTAGAACTCAAACTAGCAATGTCTCTTATAAAATGCAAATACGAATTTTGAGAAAATATGTCATTTTCAAAACCCCATAAAATCCAAAGTAATCTACCAAAATTACAAATGAAGGTCTCAAATGAAAGTAAATCCAAAGACGCTATTTTTGCTGAAGGTAAAGGGTCGAAGAAGGTCAAGGTCAAATCAGCCTTCGTATTCAAGGCCTACCAGAAAAAACTTTGACCAGTGATTGTGCGAAGGCAAAGTCCAAATTCAAAAAAAGTGCCTCTTGACGACTTAGATATTTTCCAAAGTGACAATTTAAAACAAGTTTGAAAACATTTGGATTAAAAATGGCGGACAAGATGTATTTTTTCTAAATTTTGCTTTGTTCGCGATAGCGGATGAACGGTTAAGAATTTGCATATACGGCAAATGTACGAATTGAAGATATTGATGGTACGAATGCTGTGGAATAATAATTTGCAAGTTTTCGCCATTAAATTCCGATTTTGGCGATTTTTGACATTTTTTGGTCATTTTCAAATGTTTCGGACAAATTTCGGAAAAGTTCTTTTTGGAATCTTAATTGATAATTTGTAATCTACTCACCTACCAATTTTTGTGCAATTCGTATAAAAATTAAAAAAGTTTGAATTTTGACCAAAATTCGGTACAAAGAAGTATTGACAAAATTTTTGAAAGTGCAGTCTGCTCAGAAGTTCTTCAAAAACTATAACAGTTTTTGCTAACAACTCGGAGAGCATTTACAAAAAAAAAAATATCTAAAAAATTAATGGAAACAATACATTTTCGAGCTCAACTCGAAAACTGTAATTATTAGACAATGAATTTTGTAAACGCCTAAACGTTAATTTAAAGGAATACTTCATCTTAGAATGGACCTAAAATTTTAATTTCGCCGAAACTTGGCCAATAACAGTATAATATATCCATCAGTGGACTTACCTAGTGTCATAATTATACATCAGAATCCCTCTATAATCCACAAAATTAAGTTATTAATTATTAGTTGTTGACTCCCAGTCAACAGATTATAGAGTATAGAGTCGAGTTCACACTT
>NW_008711052.1:0-1449 GCF_000327385.1 Lottia gigantea | reverse complement strand
AGCTTTGGTAATAAATCAATAAATTGATCAACATCTCAATGCTTAATCCACATAATATGGGCAAATAAACATATATTTAGTAATCTCTTCTCCAATTTCTATTGTAGATATATCAATGTACACAATGTATGAAGATGTTTTGTTTGGATTGTGATCTAGTTATTCATGAAACTCTACATTCCTGTCCTGGATGTTCTAGTCATAGAGGGACACAACATGACAGAATGGACACAACATGAAATGGTGCATTTCCTTAGAACTGCTCATGTTACAACAATATAAACACATTCAGACTTTTCATGATACCTTGATATGTCAGGATGAAAATGGACACATATAGCTACTGGTAGACATTCCTATCACTATGGACACATCCAGGAACAGCTCTGTATGATATGGATGTGGCCAGTTGTAAAAGATTAAATACATGATGTTCCTAATTAAAGCAATAAAGCTACAATATTTGTCAAATATATTCGTTAATAAACAATTTATTGATAAAGAATTTTCTGATGAGAAGTTTCTTACTATGTTTGGACTCTTTTATGATAAATTGACAGTGTTTTCCGAGGTTGGAAGTAAAAAAAGGATACTGGTAGACATTCCTATCACTATGGACACATCCAGGAACAGCTCTGTATGATATGGATGTGGCCAGTTGTAAAAGATTAAATACATGATGTTCCTAATTAAAGCAATAAAGCTACAATATTTGTCAAATATATTCGTTAATAAACAATTTATTGATAAAGAATTTTCTGATGAGAAGTTTCTTACTATGTTTGGACTCTTTTATGATAAATTGACAGTGTTTTCCGAGGTTGGAAGTAAAAAAAGGATACTGGTAGACATTCCTATCACTATGGACACATCCAGGAACAGCTCTGTATGATATGGATGTGGCCAGTTGTAAAAGATTAAATACATGATGTTCCTAATTAAAGCAATAAAGCTACAATATTTGTCAAATATATTCGTTAATAAACAATTTATTGATAAAGAATTTTCTGATGAGAAGTTTCTTACTATGTTTGGACTCTTTTATGATAAATTGACAGTGTTTTCCGAGGTTGGAAGTAAAAAAAGGATACTGGTAGACATTCCTATCACTATGGACACATCCAGGAACAGCTCTGTATGATATGGATGTGGCCAGTTGTAAAAGATTAAATACATGATGTTCCTAATTAAAGCAATAAAGCTACAATATTTGTCAAATATATTCGTTAATAAACAATTTATTGATAAAGAATTTTCTGATGAGAAGTTTCTTACTATGTTTGGACTCTTTTATGATAAATTGACAGTGTTTTCCGAGGTTGGAAGTAAAAAAAGGATACACGCATCTAAATATTTGCTTCATAATTAAAGGGACAGGTATACGATTCGTTAGGCCAATCGTACCTTAGTCTCAGAAGGGGGAATTTTTTAGCTAAATAAGAAATAGTG
>NW_008711051.1:0-1449 GCF_000327385.1 Lottia gigantea | reverse complement strand
TTTACACCCTCTAGGTTGGCTCACTGTTATTATAACTGTTTTTTACAGGAATATAAATCGTCCAATATCTATCCAGTATTAATCACATCTCAACTATTTACACCCTCTAGGTTGGCTCACTGTTATTATAACTGTTTTTTACAGGAATATAAATCGTCCAATATCTATCCAGTATTAATCACATCTCAACTATTTACACCCTCTAGGTTGGCTCACTGTTATTATAACTGTTTTTTACAGGAATATAAATCGTCCAATATCTATCCAGTATTAATCACATCTCAACTATTTACACCCTCTAGGTTGGCTCACTGTTATTATAACTGTTTTTTACAGGAATATAAATCGTCCAATATCTATCCAGTATTAATCACATCTCAACTATTTACATCCTCTAGGTTGGCTCACTGTTATTATAACTGTTTTTTACAGGAATATAAATCGTCCAATATCTATCCAGTATTAATCACATCTCAACTATTTACACCCTCTAGGTTGGCTCATTGTTATTATAACTGTTTTTTTCAGGAATATAAATCGTCCAATATCTATCCAGTATTAATCACATCTCAACTATTTACACCCTCTAGGTTGGCTCATTGTTATTATAACTGTTTTTTACAGGAATATAAATCGTCCAATATCTATCCAGTATTAATCACATCTCAACTATTTACACCCTCTAGGTTGGCTCATTGTTATTATAACTGTTTTTTACAGGAATATAAATCGTCCAATATCTATCCAGTATTAATCACATCTCAACTATTTACACCCTCTAGGTTGGCTCACTGTTATTATAACTGTTTTTTACAGGAATATAAATCGTCCAATATCTATCCAGTATTAATCACATCTCAACTATTTACACCCTCTAGGTTGGCTCATTGTTATTATAACTGTTTTTTACAGGAATATAAATCGTCCAATATCTATCCAGTATTAATCGTATCCTACGAAATGTTTGTACGAACGTATGATCTAATCAAGGGAGAGAATTTTGATATTGTAATTTGTGACGAGGGACATCGATTAAAGAATACTGCCATTAAAACTACTTCTGTAAGTATTTTATATTTAGTTTATGTAGAATTTTCTTTTTTTAACTTTTGTTTACCTCTATTTACTGTTTTTTTAGAATTAGATAAGATTTTGATTCTTCAATTCACCACCTAGTTCGATGTCAGGTCTAACTCATTGAGCTTACGTCAAATTATACTCAAAATTAGATAAAAACCAACTTATATTAAAAGAGTTTTTGTCACAATTTTTATATATTGCTCATCATTAAAGAGAAGTCTGGTCTTCCTTTCAACTGACAAATTCTGAGAAAAACTGGATTTTTAATCAAACGTTAGTGACAGATTCAATGAGATTTTTAATGATTGTTAAAGTTTCAATCAAAACGTTAGTGACAGATTCAATGAGATTTTTAATGATTGTTAAAGT
>NW_008711050.1:15490-17406 GCF_000327385.1 Lottia gigantea | reverse complement strand
AGGGAACAACATCTATAGGGTTACAAGTAATGTCTATAACCAGTGATATGGGCTCTTCAAATCAGGCTTTGTGGGGAAAATTTGGTGTTTTGTGTTCTAAATACAGCCAGACAGTCAACAAGATAGTTCATCCATGTGATTCAAGTACATCTTTGTACTTCCTTGCCGATGTACCTCATGTTATCAAGAACCTTAAAGCTGCTCTGGTTAATGGAAATGAAATTTTTTTACCCAAGAAGTTGTTGACAAATTTAATCTACACTCAAACACAGTTGACAAAGGACATAAATTTGTCTTCACGCTTTACCCTAGACTGTCTAGGAAATTTGTTCAGCTGTGTTCGACTTAAAAGTCCTGTACCTAGAACACTTGAATTCAAACATGCCTTAAAGATAAGTGTTGCCCAGTTTTTGAAACACTCATCAACTACCAGTTACCAAGATGATGAGAATGAGTATTTTGCTGGATTGTTGGATTTTAAATCACTTGTTCAATACTGTGTTCAATGAATATTCATTCATTAAGGAAATTAAGAGTTTTGAAGATAATGATGATTGGAGCCACAATGAATTGACTAACATTAAAGAGTATAAGAAGGGTTGTTTATACCATCCTACCAGGAGATGTTATGAAATTTTTAAATATGCAGAAATGTTATTTAGATCAACCAAAAAGATGATGATTTTAGAAGAGAAAGAGAAATCTTTAGGATGTCTTTGTAAAAACTGCCAGTGAACGAATATCAAATCTTACATCATCTTGTCATGACATTAACAACAAATTATTAAGTCATTTTTTTCGAGTACGAATACAGATATATTAAAAAATTGAAAGAAATCGAAGAAAACAAGTAATAAAATCATGTGAACAAGGTAGTAAAAGTAAGGCTATGAGAATGATAGTTAAGAAAATGAAGTAGACAGGAGAAAATATGTGCATGAGCGCATTGCAGTTTTTATATATGAAATGTGGAATGTATATTGTTGTCGCTGTCCGTCCACAATGTTATAAACACTCTAGAAGTCACAGTTCATCACTGATGTTGACAAAACATAAAACTGATGAAATTTATTGAAAGTCAGAACAATCAAGGAATATTTGATATCAGTTATTACCCATTTGTTGAAACGCATTTAATTTTTAGCTTGTAAACATCGACAAAGGCACAATTCTTGGTGGATTTTGGCAAAAATTTTTATTAATAGAAAGTTAGTGTCCCTGTTCCTCGAAATGCCTTCAATTTTAAGTTTGTAAACATTTTGGAAGGCACAATTCTTGACGAAGCTTGGTGAAATTGGTTATTAGTATTCAAAGATGAACTCTATCGAAAATTCAACAAAATCAGTCTTTGTTATATTGAATTTAACCATGATTATTTCATATTGATCCATGAAACCATGAAGTGTATTTATTGAGTTATTTGAATTTTATATATTGAGCCACGAAATTTATTAATAGAGTAATTTGAATTTTTTTATTTTTTGAGCAATGAAGTGTATTTATTAAATGCAGTTTTTGATATTTAGACATCTTTCTCAACCCGAAAACCACGCCAAACTCTTTCATATCTTGTATGTCTATTTAAGTTATTATTATTGTAAATAATGACCTCTTGTTCTACATACGGCTGCACTAATAGACCAGATAGAGATAGACGACGTTCAATCATATGTAAGATGCGTCTAATTTTTTTCAAGATCGCAAATCAAGACCTAGAATGGCTAGATCTACTAGATCTAGTTAAATGATGACTTACTTTTGACACTATCTGCACTATAGTTATACCATAATTATTAATAATTATATTAAAATTTGGAAAATTATTGTTGATTTTTTTTTTCATCTTGTTCTACAGCATTCTTGTTCACTAGGAGGAGGGGGGGGGGGGGGGGGGGGGGGGGGGGGGGGGGGGGGGA
>NW_008711050.1:8722-14797 GCF_000327385.1 Lottia gigantea | reverse complement strand
TGGTTGAAAAAGGAAATGAATGTAAGATTAGCTGCTCAGACTTTGAGTGATCTGTGCCAACTTCTTTAGACTTTTGTTAAATGAGAAGATCCAGAATTCGAAGGTTGTGAGGAAACTATTAGTTTTATTCGAAAGTTTGATAAACCTTTTGATGTTCTGAATTCTAGGAACTTGAAAGCCTTTGGTTTCAAAGCTCTTTTGCAAATGAATAACTATTTCAATGTCTTTAATTTTCTGACGAGTGCACAATCGTATATTTTATCGTTGCGTCAATCGAATAATGGTGCGTCAATTATTGACAGTAATCGTAAGACAGGTTTCCTGGAGTTTCTATTGTGTATTCAGGGTATAAGATCGTTGTTCGAAGAATTCATTCTGTCAGAGATATATGGTTTAAAAGTTTCGTTGACTTACAAGTTCAGCCAGGAAGGACCATATTGAGCTGTTTTTTTGGGGAAAATCAGGAGTATGGGCGGCTGTAATAATAATACTGTGTTCTCATTCCGTTTCGAACATAATGTTGAAAATTTCTGATGAGTATAGTTCTCACTTCGAAAATGGTATCTAGGCCTACCATGCATTCAAACAATCTTTCACGCATTTGCCAAACAATAAGACTATGGAGTATGATGTTAGTATGTTTTATGTTCAAAATAAACAGCGTCACATATTAATGGTTATTTCTTAAATCTTAACAAGCGTTTGCATCTATAAACGATTGGCGTTCCTTGTCAAACTGTCCGGAGTGACTACTGCTTACGAATGGTTTGGAGACGTCCCTTCTTACTCTTTATGTTAAGACTATTTAAACTAAAATTTGAGATTTTAAAAGAATTGGGCTTTCTGTATTGTCTTATAAGATAAGTGGTGCATTAGACTCGACATTGGAATACCATTTGGGGTTGTAGAGTTGTCGAAAGTAGAATAAATACAGATTATTTTGTCTCCTCTAATGGTAATAAGGGGTTATTGTTTAATGCATTTAAAATACGATTTAGTGGAAATTCACCACAATTCAAAATCGACACAAAAGACTTTATATTTACATTAACAAAAGGGTTAATAGATTTAATGAATGGCGAGGATGTTGAAATTGCCGATTACACGGATTTAGTTGCATACTCAAAATTTCTACATGCGATAAGAAAGTCAGGACCCGAAACAAGAAGATTGAAAGAAGTTGATTTATATATAACAAAAGTTATTGAGGAAGAGGATGTAGATGATTATGTAGAAGATTATCCAATCATACAAGAAATAGACGAATTTGAAAGTATCTGGACAAGGTATAACGTTTTTATCCGACAACAACGAGGAATTAGTTAATAGATTACGAAAGGCCATCGATCGGACAGACAATACAATGAAGTCATTTGCATATTAAAACGACTTTTGGAGAAAAGAAATCATCACTCAAAAAGACTATATAAACGTCATTAAAAATGTCCAATAAAGAACAATTATTCGTTATCACCTCGAATAAACCAGACATCAAATTGTCTCTAGACTACGAGTATGAACTCGATCGCAATAAACAGTACGAACTGGGATTAAAGTATTTCTCCGTTTACAATTCCATTAGAAATATCAACAAAAACAACAATCAACTAAAAATATCGACGGATAACGTTCAAAGCGAATACGATTACCTATCCGAATACGCAGGAAGCGTGAGCGGTAAAAACAATTTCGAATTCGAAGGTAATTTGAATCTGAACAAAATAAAACTGATCTTGAGAAATAACACTCAAGTCGATTTCAATGTAGAAAATTCGTTGAATGCGTTACTAGGGTTCGCCACACAAGCCCAACATCAAGAACGACATCGACGTGATCAACATTCACTGTAATTTGATCAACGGTGGATTTTTCAACAGGCACAAACGCCAAATCATATACAGCATACCGACTTTTACGGTGCCGATCGGATACAGAATTATAGAGAAACCGTTTCAAACGACCTATTTACCAGTCAATTCTTTCATGATTAAAGATATAAATCTGGAAATCAAAGACGGTAAAAACAGGTTCATAGACTTTGGCAACGAAGAAATTGTCATTCAACTTCATTTAAAACAAATCAAATAGCTCTTCATTCTCTTCTTGAATAGTTAGATAATCGAAATCATCAAATCCATCGTTTTCATCCAAAGTATACTCATTTTGTCGTTGTAAGGATACATGATTCCTTCACTGTTTAGTGCTTTTCTCTCAACGAGATTTAGATAACTTCTAAAAACTTTCTTTTGTTTATCATCATCCTTTGGAATAACTACTCTACACTTATCTTATCATTAGAATAACCTTTAAATGTTTTCTTTTCTTTTCTTTTAAAACACCATCAGAAGTCAAAACGATGTTGTATTTGACTTTTGGTGCTGAATATAAACCAAATATAATTCCACCATCACTGTAATCGTTTTTACTTTTGCAATAGTCTTTTTCGGACACCAAACCAGCTCGGTTTAGTTTGTACAAACTATCGGTGTCGGTATAGTATATTTCGGGTTTATAAAATCCATCAATCACGTGTATGAAATTGTTCATTATTTTCTTGCTGTGAGACAAGATGAACGCACCCAAGTGACTGGGAGTCAATCGAGTGGTCTTTTTATTCACTTCGATTTCTTTTTCTTCGTTTTCAATTTACACAATATATTGGGTCTCGTTGACCTGTTCGTAGCTTTTAATGTGCGAATCAAAGTTGGCTTTCAAAGTCGCTTCATTCCACAAATCGTCACCCGAAAATTATATTGTTCTAACTCCACTATTTGTGAAAATGGAGTTACTACCATGGCAACGTTCTATGAATCCAATAAAAAAAAAATAGTTGTAACATAAAATTTTATTTTTCCGAGAAAAAAACACCAATATTAAAATGTTCTATCTTACATAAAAATTAAATTTTAGTATTAGTTCAATTTAAATGGAGATATGTCATAAGTGTAGGTCTAGTTGTAAAACCTTGTTGGTAACTGTAGATCTAATAGGCCTTTTGTAGAATATTATTTTCTCTTTTCACAGTGACGAAAGTTCCTCTTCCAGACTATCAACATTCAGAGTCATTGGTATCGAAATTCAATCTGAAAATAGAGATTTTAGGTGGGTGATTTCAATTCTCCAGTGGTTTGTTTACATTAAACAATTAATAACCAGTTGTCTGCACACTTTGAAATAGTTTCATGATAAATAAAAATATTTACATTACATACCTGTAGAGAAATAAATAATGCAGTCAATTTGAAGACCAGATCCATTTTAGCCCTCAGTCCTACTGATAGACTGAAAGTACCTTTAAATTATGGAGAGCAATTACCTCCCTTTACACTCAATCACGATACTTCAGACCACAGTCATTGAAACTATAATGGTCCACTCCAGCTTTTTAACTTCTCAGTCAAACATTTAGTTTTTTATTCCTTGATATACATATATATATAAATCCTAAAGATTTGTAAAATTTAGGTCTTAACATGAAACAATGTTATTAAATTCTAATGTAATTTTCAGTTCAGATAGTGATTCATCCAAGCATGATGCACATTTTGTACCAATTATTGAGTTTCAGCCGATTTATAATATCATATTATTTAAAAGTTAAGAATTTTTGAAGTTTATTAGTTGAACACGAAGTCATGCAAAATAAAATTAATATCATACATTGAGGTTCATCATATTTCTATAACAAGTACTCATTTCATTATAGGCGACCAAGTAGAAAACGTAAACGTGATCCAAGTTCATGGAAAGCCAATATCAACAGACGGTTGTCTCAATCAGGACAAGAATTTGAAGATGTTAATGGACGAAAAAGGCTTGCAAGAAGAGTGAAAAACTAAAAAAGACTGCCAAGGAAAATGTCGGTATAAATGTGCCAGTCACATCAATTCTGCTGATCAACATTTCTGGAAATTGTTAGATGATAGAAAACTTCATGTCTATGGTAGATTTACCGAACAACATCCAAAGGCTAGAACCAGAACCCTAAATACAAAATCCCGAAGAAATAACTCCATATTTTACTTCCTGGAAGTTGGGGGTGTTCGGTGTTGGTTGCAGCGTTTACTGCTCTGCACTGGCGGTTTTTGAGACTGCACACCGTTTGTTACGCACCGCATATTCAACTATTGTATCATGCTTCATGAGAAGGTTCAAGTTCAAAGGTCATACATTGGCGCCATTGGAGACAACTTTGATGGGAGTCTTGCAAATTATCCATTTTACCCAAATAATTAAGAATGTTCTATGAAAATGAATTGTATATTGTTCAGATAAGAATAGTACATTAAAATATGATGAAATAAAGAAATGTCAGTGAAAATACTTGAAGTTTGAAAGCTAATTTAGAACATAACATTCGGCATAGAGTGTGCAAAGAATATTTGTTAACAACACTTGATATCAGTCAGTCACGTATTATTTATTTCTACCAAAAATGTCGCCAACCAGAGACTTTGATACCTTGCTCACCTTTAAAAGGAAAGCACACTAAAAGAGTAACGCCAGAACTCATCAAACAAAATGTTAGGGATCATATCAATTTAATTGCAAGTGTCGAATCACATTATTGTAGGCAATCCACAAAAAAGCAATATTTTGAAAGCACATTATCATTGTCAAAATTGTATGAATTGTTTACAGATTTCTGTATCCAGAAAGATCTTGAACCCGTTAAGGAGCATATGTATAGGAACATATTTAACTTCGAAACCAAAAAAAGATCGATGTGATCGGTGTGAGGAATTCAGAAATATCAATAACCCCGATACAGAAGCCAGTGAAAAGTATAACAATCACTTTCAAAGTAAAGTAGAAACAAAAGAAGAGAGGGCTAGGGATACAGATACTACAGCTGTCGTTTGTTTTGACCTTGAGAATGTGCTCGCTTTGCCTAGAGCTAATGTGTCCAGTTTTTTCTATAAAAGGAAGCTCTCTGTTTATAATCTCACAGCTCATTGCTCTCTTGATAAAAGGGGGTATTGCGCTATTTGGATTTCGGGGAAGGGAGGGTTTGATTCTCCCAAATGTACAGGCCTAGGGTGGAGCAGACACTTTATTTGGAAATTAGGATTAAGGGTCTTGATATTGGGTTTTCTTCTGTTCTTATTCTGATCTGAAATTAGAAAAAATAACTCACCCGATGGGCGAGAAGTATAGTATCTGTTATGTACTGATTGTTTTTAGTTTACTATGAACAATATTATCATTTAAGTTCTTATTTTTTGAATATGCAATTATCATTTTCTGCTTATAGACATTGGGGAATTTCTCTTGAAGGCTCTTATAGTGGGCATGAACTATCTTGCTTGCTCGATTGCTGGTTGTATCAAACGGGACAACAAAGGGTGCTATGCCTACATTATGATGAATATTTAGTCCTATAGGTCTTGCTGTATTCAATGTCTCAATCCAATGGGCCTCCCTAGATTGACGGAATGTGGTAGTTTCATCTTCGGGCAAGTCAATTTCTATACGCTCAATTGGGATTAGGGTGAGATCGTCTATTGAATGGTCGTCGAGGTTAAAATGATTAGAAACAGGCTTGTCTTTCTTTAATTTGATGTCTGACCTATGAGCATTAAAGCGAGTTCGTAAATTATTCTTAGTTTCTCCTACATATTGTTTGGGGCATTTCTTGCATGAAATTAAATATATTACATTCGAATGTTCACATGTTAGATGTTCCTGGATCGGGTACGTTTTATTCGTAGAGTTGCTTACAAAATAATGAGTTTCTGATATAAAGGGACATGTTTTGCATCTACTGGACAAACATGGAGCACTTCTTAAACCTGGAGGTACTTCGGCATAAAGTCTGTTTTTAGCTGCTATCTGTGCTAAGATGGAATTTTTTATGTTTCGTAAAAATCGTTTAGAGTACCCACGCTCTTTCAGTTTTGAGAAAACAATCGTACAGGCTTGGTTGAAATCAGAAGATCTTGTACAAATTCGATGAAATCGTAAAACTTGTGACTTAATTATACCAGAAAAGGTATGTTTTGGGTGAAAGGAGCTCTTGTGCAAGAGTTGATGAGTATCAGTTTCTTTGAAATACACTTTAATATCCAGTTTATT
>NW_008711050.1:3019-4259 GCF_000327385.1 Lottia gigantea | reverse complement strand
TGGAGTTTCGGAAGGTTTTGTTGGCTGTGGCGATTAATTTCTGGGCTTGGTTAAAGGAGGTCTTTGGTATCTGATCACGGTTGTTGAGGCCTACATGAAGAATAATGGTAGTAGGTTTGGGATCATGGTCGTATGATTCCAGGATTGACTGTATGTGATGGATTTGGGCACGGGGGTAAGAATGTATTTCGGTGTCTGAACTGATTTTGGTAATTCGATTCAGGTTAGATGATCCAATTATTAAGGTTGATTTCTTTAGAGCAGGTAGTTTCCATAATGATTAGTCCTTGGTTTGGTGATAATACGGTTTGGTAGCGGATATAATGGTCGTCGACGGTGTGATTGGTACTGGTCTGAAAGTGAAAAGAGAAGGGGTATGCCCTCTCTACGAGAGCGTTTACCTATGTCTGCTGGACTAGGGGTAGGTGAACTTCGGGCTCGTTTAGGGGTTTGGTTCGGCAGCGTGGTAGCTCTAGATGGTGCAGGTGTAGTGTCCATTTCAGTTGGTAGAGATATGGTTACTCTGGTTTTTGTTTCGTTGATTATTTGGTAGAATTTGGAAATTACAGCTTGAGTGAGACGTTTCCCATAGTAGCGACGGGCCCAGGACAGGGCATGAGAAACGATGCGGTCGACGGCAGGTGATGATAAAGACTTGGTACGAATGGTGGTCAGCTTCTCTTGAAGTGTGGTTTGGTAATGGTCGATCAGGACCTGCGTAACCTTACAGAGCCATGTCCGATTGAGGGATCTAATATTCGCGTCGACAGCTGATGTTTTCATTGCTGGACGGATAAAACTATCCAACTCAGAGACTTGGGTAAGGATTGCCAAATGATGGAGGCACTGCAAAACTTGGAAGAACACCGTCACAAAGGGTTCTTCCTCCTTATGAGTGGGGACTGGTTGGCGTCGGTGGGCTGGTAGTCGTTTCTGTTCTTGGTCAGGTCGATGGTTACCTCTTGATTGGTAGGCTGTGTTGTAGGTAGGTCGGCGATGGGGTGGGATATAGCTGGATGGGTTGGTTGGTAGTCGGCGATTGGTAGGTGGTAGAGGTCGATGGAAGACAGGGCCGTTGTAGGGTACGTGATATTGGTTTGGTTGACGATTAGTGTTTCTATTTCTGGCTTCTTGCCAGTGGTTGTTGTAGTTGGGGAGCATAATGAAAATAACTTTGGGTTAGAAGGGAATGTACAGCGGATGTAACAGGAGGAAACTGTATATGCTAGCGTGAAAATGT
>NW_008711050.1:0-2514 GCF_000327385.1 Lottia gigantea | reverse complement strand
TTTTATGACAATGTTTGGAAATGAGGGTATCAGGGATTTAAGATTTTTTTTGTTTCATCAAAATAATTCAAAATTTTTTAACCGGTAAACATCGTCAAAGTTCATTGCAACCCTTATTCAAAACTGCTACTTCTTTTACGATCATTCGCATAATTATGTTGTCTTATGGAGGGTAACGGAAACATTGCTGAACACATTTGAAATCTTATCCTTCATGATGTTATATTCATACATTGAGAATATATCAATGTATTATCCTGTTCCTTTTGAATAATTCTAAAAAACAAAGATATATCGATCTCCACATCAGTTGTAAATACTTTGTAATTAGAGAACCGCATCCTTCGATATGCCGTTTCTGCAGACTGGTGAGAATCGACATGTAACATAATACACAATTGTTCACCAGACAAAAGAAAATTGGGAGGATCCGGGGATATCTTTATACGACCTATGGCCAAAGAGCAAATTCTGTTCCCCGACTGGCGCGGCCACTGATCCCTTTAAATGCCGTTTCTTCAACATGGTGAGAATCGATTTGTAACATAATGTACCATTGTTCATCAGTATTCTGTGAAAAACAAAAGACAAATTAATGATAAACGATAATGATTTATTTTTGTTATAGCGTTTTACATAATAGAATTTATCAGAGTACAGAGTACATAATAAACATGATTCAATAAACAACAAAAATATGTACAAAAACAGAACAGTTGTTTGAGAGCTTACGAATAGTGCAATTTAAAGAGGTGAGTTTTGAATGCTGTTTTAAAAATATCAAATTTACAGATGTTCCTCATTCCAACTGGCAATTCATTCCACAATTTAGGGGCATATATGGAAAATGCCGTACCACCGTATACCGTGCATGGTTCGGTCGAACCTCCTGGTATTCAAATTTCACCCCCGAGAGCTTTTTGTTTAGATTGTTGGCTTTGATACCTAAACTAGGTCACCAAGGTAGAGCGGCACTGCCTCACTATGGCATATTAATATAAAAATAATGCAGAAAAATTTTGAACAAAACACTCATCTCAACTGGTTGCCAATGGAGTTCCCGAAGAACAGGTGACATATCTGTATGACGACCAATTTTCTGAAGAGAACCCGAAGATATTTATACCACCTCTGCCAATAGCCAATTAATATTCTCATGAACTGAATAGTTACTTTGAAAGAAGCATAACTCATTGTGTCCAAACCACATCCCAATTCGTCATACTCGGAGTAAGACCATGTCAATATCCGCATTCGTGATACGATGGGCATAAAGGACCTTTCCTTCAAAGAACGGAATTGACCAACATCGAGTCGATTCAATTGATCACCAATAATCTTTTTAAAAGAAACTTTGTACTCATCAGATACGAATCGACACGTTCAATATTCTCTAATATGTATTGTATATATTGATAACCCGTAGTCTTGAACACAATTAGTAATCTCATAAAAATCCAGACGCATATTATACTTTCGGTGTGATCAACATGACGTTCTCCTGTCTGCCGTTTACCACTTTTGGAGTTATTTTCTTAACACTGCAAATTTTACACCAAGGCAACAGTATGTGTACACTCAATGGTAACCCGTTTCGGAGAACAGAGCTGTTCGATCTACGATTCAGTGCCTATACTCTTTCAGCAAGTTCTCAAACCTTGAATGATTGTGTATCACTTTGCGATTCAAATCTTTGCATATCGTTTGGATATAATTATCTCACTGCGGTATGCTACCTTTACGATAGAAGAGTTTTATTCGGAGAAGATTCTGCTGTATTTGAAGACGGAATGGTAAATTACTGGACTGTCGCAGGTATGCCTACATATCGGACTTGTATATCAGATGCTGGTGGAAGGGCCGGGATCCATATCCGAACCACTTACCGCCTTTCAAAAGCGGTGTCGCTAGCACAAGAGAATTTTCTAGAAACCTTTTGCATTTAATATGGGAATGTATATATTCATTCCAGAGTCATGCCCGGGGGATTATACATTTACAAGCACAACAAATTTATGTTATAAATTGGTTTATACCAAGCTGAATCATTCGATGGCCAATAACGTCTGTGCTGCTGATGGTGGACATTTACTTATACTTGATTCACCAACTAAAAGGACTTACTTTTTCTCGGAGCATGGTTATGATCGTAAGTATTAATACATTGTCCATTTAGAATGGACATTTAAAGACGAAAATCCAATAATTGCATTGTAAAACAACTTTGCTACACATTTTTGTAAAAATTCAAAAAATATAAAATGTTTTTTTATTTATTTTAGCACCTAGAACATAAAATGCAAATAAATGCAAATTGTCGCCAGATAATGACCAAATGTTATTTTTTTCGATTTTAGTTACCAATTTGCACTTTGATAGGGCGACCGACGCATTATTAGGAAGTCTGTGATTTGCCATTTTCGAAGGTTAATTTATGTCTTGAATTTAGAAGTACAGTCGAGTAACCTAATTTCGTGCTAACCTATTTTTCGTGCATCTCGTAAATGATTAATA
>NW_008711049.1:0-1449 GCF_000327385.1 Lottia gigantea | reverse complement strand
TATAGTCGTGTGCAATTAGAAATTTTGATGACGGATATATTTTGATCTTGACCTTTTTAGACCTTCTCCTTTACAAGATCAAAGGTCATTGACCTTGGCTATCTGCTGATACTTTCATTTGTGAGGTCTGACGTCCACTTCCGGTATTAGAATCTTCTAAAAAATAAAAATTTCTCAACTTTAGACTGTTCTTGCGCTTGACCCAATTATCGTCGATGGTTTCAGGGTCTTTAGCAAATTGCTACATTTGCAAAGTCCCACTCTGTGCCACGAGTGGCTCTAGTTCTTTAAATTGAATTGTATTATAAATTTTCGAAAAAAGGAAAAAAACAAATGGTAACATCAAGCTCAGCATGTTGATCAGATTGAAGAATAAGAGAACGCTCTCATGGAAGAGAATCTGAAATTGTTTATTGAATATTTATTTCTATTTATTTTTTTCAGAAACATAGATTAGCTCTATAAGATGACCAACTTGAGAAATATAGTACAATTTGCTGTGCCAGTGTTTACTGGTATTTTGGGTTTAATTTGGTTCTTTGGAAGGAAGAAAGGCAAGAAGAGAGGTATAGAGTTGCCACCAGGAACGCCTAAAGTTTCGCCCCAGGATTCAGATACGCCTCAGAAAGACAACGAAGCTAATTCCTTGCGAGAGGGCACTGAACCTAAAACATCAGCTACTCCAGTAACCCAAAATAAATCAAGAGATATCAATAAACTATTAAATTATCAAGAGCCATCATCAGCAAATGCCAGCCCAAAGGTGACATCTACATCAAAAACTCCAGATGTGAAAAAAGGTGAACCTACATTAGCTGGCCAGACCAAAGGATCAGCTGTCAAATCTTTTACCAATAAAGAAGCATCATCTGCAAAATCAGCCGTGGAGAAGGAAATAAGTTCTTCAAAATCAACAGAAGTCAGTCAAAGTAATGCCACAGCAAACAAAATACCAGCCTCTGCTCCTGGTGGCAAAACAGCACCATTAACTGAACAAAAAGACCTGACTATTTCAAGTCCAGCTCTTGTATCAGATACTATATCTTTAACTTCTAACAAAGTAGAATCTTCCCCTGTCATCTCTAGGAAGGCTACAAAGACTGAACAATCAGCTCTTAAAGAGCAGAATAAATCAAATGACTCTTCTGTGATAGTATCTTCACAATCTAGTGACACCAAAACAAAATCTTCTCAAGTTAAAAGTGCTAATCTCGAGGACTCGAGATCCTCAAACTCTATCAAAGACTCTGCTAAGACAGTTGATGTCAAACCTAAAGACTCAAGTGTTGAAGTCCAATCCAAAACATCTGCTGGCCTTAAAGACAATTCAGTCAAATCCAACATCTCGGTCAATAATGATATTGTGGAAGAAAGCTTTTCGAAAGAAGAAGTGTGTGGAAGTGAACAAGCCCCCACTGTAGAGGTAGAAGATGATGACAAAAATGGCCA
>NW_008711048.1:0-1452 GCF_000327385.1 Lottia gigantea | reverse complement strand
TCTTATTCAGCTTGATCTCTCAAAGTTATTAAGAGTTTTTATCTATGTACCTTTGATCTATTAAGCTAATGGTCTTATCACTAAAGGCTTTAATTATTGCTCAATTTGATTCTTTAGTAAAATTTTCAATTTCTTCAATTGTCAGTAGAATAATGGTACAGGCCTACGAGGGTTGGCTGAATCGTTCTAAGCCGAAGTGGGATATATCAATCGCGTTGAAACGAACTTTTGCCACCAATGAATTTTAGACATAAGAACTGTAACTGGGGTGTTATTATCGTCTTTGTACCAGACAATCTTGTGACAAGGCATCGGGTCCAAACCACACCCCCATTCGTCATACTTCCTCAGGGCCGAGGTAACACAATTGAGAAAAATTACGTATTTATAACTGAATATTGTCCAATCAAAATTGGCCCTACTGTATTGGTAGCAAATTTCAGCCAATCAAAACAAATCACTCGTTATGACGCTTTGTTTGCAAACATAAACAAAACGAAAGCAGTGGGCCATTACATATTTTGATGAATATGTACGGTACAGATTTGAGAGAAAATTTAACCTTACTTTTAAATATTGACTTGGAAAGAATGTGTTCTTATCTTTTCAAACGGGCGGCGGTTCTACCGATCTGATTGGTTAGATTTAAATGCCACCAATCTCATTTCCACGCCCCCAAAACGAAGTGTAGTGGGCTTAGTTTAATAAGGGTTAATAAGACCATGTCAAAACCCGTATTCATGATACGATGGTGATAAGGGCTCCCTTTTGTTGAATTAAAAAAGAACTGGGGTTCAAAATTTCGCTCTATTGGTTGGTACAGTAAAAATTTAGATGACTTACATTTCTTTGACTTCTGCCTAATTTCAGACTCTGCCAGAAGCATGGTGCTATTTAACAATGATATTTTGAACCCTTCAAATGGAATTGTGGGGATTCCTAATGCCCAGCAAACCAATGTAAATATCCAAAATGTTACCAACCTTACTCATAAACAGTTTATAACAGATGATGGAACAGAGCTTTTATTAAGTAAGTTGGAAACCATTACTGGTTTTACTAGACAATTTGGCGCCATGGGTTTAAATCCCACCAAGTGAACAATTTTGTACACTTATATACCTTGTTAACCAAAATTGATCAATCTGTGAATAAAAGGAGGTTTGTTCAAAACTGGACTTAGTTTTGCCAGTCATCTATTAGACACCCCTCAACTGTCTATTGAACTCTTCCACACATGCATACTTTCTATCAATATGGAACTATATATGTATGCTTGGAAGAGCTCATAGGTTGAAATAGGTTTTTTTTTACCCACCCTTGGCCATTTATGCATTTTGTGTAACAGTTTTTTTTTTATATTATTTTAGGACACACAGCTGATGTAATGGAGGATGTAAAGTGTTATTTTGATATTTCTCAAACCAAAGCGTGGAAAAGTGTTCTAAACAC
>NW_008711047.1:16186-17238 GCF_000327385.1 Lottia gigantea | reverse complement strand
AATCCTATCTGGATGAGATAAATCATTTATATTTTAAGGTTTGTATTTACTTCAGACTGTTTTGACTGTTCAGTTTTACATGTGAAGAGTATGAATCTGTGTTTAAATATTGGTATGAAATCTATCACCGGCTTATCTACTGCTAGGACAGTCCATGTCTGACGTCTCTGCAGCAGGCAAAAAACATTCCGAAGATCATAAATCGAGTGTGGAGTGTCACTTTCGGTAGCATATACCATGCTCCATCATGACAAACTATAGTTAAGTGGTTTATGGATTTCAGTAAAGGTCGATTTGGATTCGGATACAACATTTACGTTTACTACTGGCATGAGTGTTTGTAATTACCCAAGGATGAACCCTATTGAAAATCAGAAGAATCCAAAAATATTTAGTATAAGTTATTGCCCTTGTTCTTGAAAACGCGTTCGAATTTGAGCTTGTAAACACTCTAGAAGGCACAATTCTTGGTGAATTTTGACGAAACTTGACATGAGTGTTTGTTATCAACCAAGGATAAACCCTATCGAAAATCAGAAAAATCGCAAAATATTTAGTATGAGTTATTGCCCTTGTTCTTGAAAACGCGTTCAATTTTTAGATCATAAACACTCTTGAAGTCACAATTCCTGACGGATTTTGACGAAATTTGGTGTGAGTGTTCGTAATCACCCAAGGATGAACCCTATTGAAAATTAGAAGAATAGAAAAATATTTTGTATGAGTTATTGCCCTTGTTCTTGAAAACGCGTTAAATGTTTAGCTTGTAAACATTTTAAAAGGGACAATTCTTGACGGATTTTGACAATTGGCATAAAACCTATTGAAAATCAGCAAAATCGAAAAATAATTAGTATGAGTTATTGCCCTTGCTATTGAAAACGCGTTCAATTTTTAGCTCGTGATCACCCAAGAATGATCCCTATTGAAAATCAGAAGAATTGAAAAATATTTAGTATGAGTTATTGCCCTTGTTCTTGAAAATGCTTTCAAATTTATCTCTTAAACACTAAAATATATTGTGGTTATATGGAATTCATTCATTTTAGTTT
>NW_008711047.1:10759-11498 GCF_000327385.1 Lottia gigantea | reverse complement strand
TTCAATTTCAGCTTCCTATCTATCTTGAAAACTCTGCCAGTTACAGCACTTTTAGTCTCAGACTTTTTTCCCAAACCAAAATATAAGCCATTTTCCTCTTGAATTCAAGGGTACAACTTCAAAGTCGATTTTCTCCAAAGTTTGAAAAAAGTGTCGAATTTCTGTTTTCTACTGAAGTACATGGAGGAAATGATAAGCTTTCATTACAAACAAAAATTATACCTCCAAAAATTGGCCGAGTTATGGCCATTTTAGTTCAGGGGTGGTGTCGGCGGTCTGCCTATAGCGTTTTTCTGCACTGTATTTTCAATGGGGTGAAGACCAAAACTTTGACAGGCTCTCGTTCCAAGGCTATCAGAGCTGGAAACTTGAAATTTGCAACAAAAATCATACCTCTAGGGTCAAAATTGGCTGAGTTATGGCCATTTTAGCGCGGGGGTGGGGGTCGGCAGGCAGCCTATACAGTCTCTATACAATCTAGTGGCAGCGGTCCAGGTGAAGACCAAATCTTTGAAAGGCTGCCGTTCGAAAACTATCAGAGATGGAAAGCTGAAATTTGCACTGCAGGTCCGGACCCATCTGAAGTTGTAATGTTGCAAATTTCAAGTTCCTACCGTGAAAACTGTGCCAGTTGCAGCGCTTTTGGTCTCAGACTTTTTCCCAAACCAAAACATAAGCCAGTTTCCACTTGAATGTGAGGGTACAACTTCAAAATCGATTTTCTCCAAAGTTTTCCAAA
>NW_008711047.1:8639-10709 GCF_000327385.1 Lottia gigantea | reverse complement strand
ATCTGTAATTTCAAACCATTTTGATATTCTTACTTTGAAATATCTTGCAACGCTTTGCTTATCTGATACAGTTTTGTGAATATTGTTATTTTTGTTCAAAAATAAACAATTACATGGTATTTATATGAGTAAACAGCCAATCAAGACCCTAAAGAATGATGACGCCAAATTGTGGTCTCTAAGTTAAGGGTATTTCGTGGCCTCTCACACATTGTTTTCGTTTTTACAAGATTGCTTAAAATGGTAGTCATCTAATTATTTGCAATTATGTATTAATATTCTGCAGGTTAGAAAGGGTAAATCGTCTGGTAATTTACCTACCCGCAATAGCACTGCCACAATAGGAGTGTTCTGAGGTCATGGCCTGTATGACTTTTCAGACCTCCTATTCACAGATGAAGAGGAACAGATGAAGAACAGATGAAGAGGAACAGATGAAGAGGAACAGATATGGCGATTCCTCCACCTATTTTTTGTAAGTTTATAATAGATCTTGATGTTTGGAAATTATAGTACCATGATAATATTAGCTGTGTGAATTTTCAGAAATATATATCAATTTGCAAAAATTCAGTGGATTTCGTATTTCATGGCTCAATAACCATGCCCAATAAACCAGAAATAAATAGAATATGTCCTCAGATAAAAATTATATGGTATTTTGAATCCATACATTGTTTGTCTTTTGTTTTTTTCAGCCGTCAGCGGGAACTCGATAGTGGTCTTTACTATTGGGTTTGACATACACCACTTACAGTTAGATGATCAAAATAGCACGGTCAGTACCTACCTACATATTTCAATTTCAATCACTATTCCTGTTCTGTGAGATTTTGTGAAACCCACCCTGAAAAATTCTTGTTCATTTTCTGTATCCTTTGAAGGTGTACTGGAGCATTAATCTTGAAAACTTATCTTACGATGTTTTTTGTGTTCCAGTCATCTGATTGCTCTCTAAAAATCCATTTCATATACAAGTCCCCTGCTGTGGAATAAAAAAGCAAAAACTACCATTGTATCTTTCTCTCTGAAATGGGTGCATAGTTGATAATTCCATTGGCAAAAGTGTTTTACAAGAGGGAAAAGCATGACTTGTCTGGCTAATGACAGATTGTCCTTGAGCAGAGATATAGGCCAAATGATGTTATTCACATTTGATTTACATAATTAAAGAGGTAGTTTTCAAGATTTCCATTACCAGGTTACTTTTAGAAGTTTTAATGTTATAGAATTAACAGAAAGGTTTTTTTGTTTAAAACTCCCAGATAAGGCAATGGATATATTCTTCTAGTCTTTGGTCGAAAGAATTTATTACTGTTTGCACATAACTTTCCAAACCTATGTTTAAAATAAGAATCTTAATTATTTTAGGGTTCCAAGAACAAAGGAGCTGGTCTTTAGCTTCAGCAGGACATTACATTTGGAGGTCAATAAGGTTATGGTGGAGCACAAATGTCCTAAAGGCGACCTTTGGAACGAAGCCAGGTACGGATATTTTAATAGCTATCTTGGATGTGATTTTGCTATACAAGTCATTATAAACACACTGTAAATATTACATTTGGAAAACCTTACAACACAAAACCAAATTTTTATATTATGTGTCTTCTGGCTGGTCTTCGACCAGATCTATTGAAATTGGTCTAATGACCACCATTGTTTGGACATAACAAAACAAGCCTCCTGTAAAGTTCCCGACGCTTTAACACGCTTGTAAGAGTAACAGTAACAGACTGTTCCATAGAATCCATCAACTGTTTGGATTTGTGTATTTTTTGAATAATTTCATTTGTGCCATATCAAAGAATTAAGTTGTATATTTTTAATTTTAGGTGTAAACAGATAGAGTTTCATTATACAGAAGTCAGGTGCTTATGGTGTGGCACAGAAGCTCGCAAGGCAAGTTTGTTTAAGAAATATTTAATCTGTAATTTCAAACCATTTTGATATTCTTACTTTGAAATATCTTGCAACGCTTTGCTTATCTGATACAGTTTTGTGAATATTGTTATTTTTGTTCAAAAATANACAATTACATGGTATTTATATGAGTAAACAGCCAATCAAGAA
>NW_008711047.1:639-3226 GCF_000327385.1 Lottia gigantea | reverse complement strand
CTTCCTGCCAACTGATAAAGCCATGGCACTTTTTCAATATTTTTAAGGTGATTTTTTGATATTTTTTTTGTTTTTCAGATAACGGTGGAAGAGTGATGGATTTCATTTTTTGTTTTTGGGTGTCTGCTTTTTTTGTTTTGGCTTGACTTTCTGTCATATTTGCTTGACGTTCTTCATTAGTTTGTTCGGATGTGTGTTTTTTTGTCCATGACTTTTGTTAAGTTGTGTTGGTTTTGTTTTTTTTTGATCATGAACCGGTAGATTTAGAAGTTAAGTTAGTTTCAATTTCAATTGGGGAAGGGGGAGTGTAATGATGCTTTTCTATTTCAGAAATTGGTATTTTTATCGTCCAGAAATAAAAAATTCTCTGTTGGCTTGTGGATATGTGGGATTGGCATGTCGGAATTCTTTCTGGAACTTGATCTTGAGGTTAAGTATTAATCTTTCTTTTTAGCCTTTTTTCTACATGTTTTGTGATTTTCTAAATCAGATATGGGTATTTATTGTGTCAAGGGATGTTCGGATGGGACAAAATACCTATGCCACATGTGATACAGTCTGAGAACTCAACAGTGTAAATTCCAAAAAACCGAAAAATGTAAGGAAAGGTTTATGATTTAATTTGTAAAATATTTTAGAAATCTTGCATACTGACCCTTTAATATATATGGTATTTTAATTATTATTAGATTACTTTTTGGTTTATTGAGATAAGAAGATATCGGTGTATGGGTTTAGATTATAGTATTGGTGTATGGTGTCAGATAATGGTGTTGCTTTATGGTATCGGATAATGGTGTTGGTGTATGGTTTCAGGTAATGTTGTCTTTTTTCTAAAAAGGTGAAGAAGATAAGTTTGAATCTTAAAATATCTGTAGATTTTTTTTAAATTACTAAATTTTACAGAACGCTAGCCTAATGTAGATTGGAATCTTTAGAGGCGTTGATTAAGTTTTGATTGACCGACCTGAAATTAATTTCATTTCGCACAGTCACTTTTTTGAGTTTGAGATTCTACATCGAATATTTATAAATGGCTTCAGAAGTACTAGAACGGTACAAAATTTGCATATAAGAAAATTCAAAGTACTCATGTTAATCTATGGAAACCTTATTCCCTGATTTTTTTTTATTGCAGTTAAGGGTGATATAGATAACAGTTTAAGGGTAGGCAGGGAGTAATCCTGCAGGGAGCTCATCGGCCCTGTCCTGCCGAGATGGATTGATTGGTGTGTAGGGAAAGAAATTTGGAACAATCTCTCAGGGCATATAAAACAGAAGTAAGTCACTCTAAAGAAATGAAGAAACTGCAATTTCTAAAAGGATAACAAATGGATCAGCAGGTCCTTCAGATAATAACATTTGACCAACATCTACTTGACTACCAAAAAAATAAAGATTCTGATGCTCTAAACAGTTTTGCTACAGCCTGTCCTCGAACCTTTTTGCCTTTTGCAGCTATGGGATCATAAGTTAAACCTTTGCAATGATTACTTGTACAGTTTAGTTTAGCAGAGTACAGTTTATGTACTGTACAATATTAGATTTACCTCTTAGCAATCAAGATAAGA
The DNA here is from genome assembly GCF_000327385.1 of Lottia gigantea. Classification (NCBI taxonomy): domain Eukaryota; kingdom Metazoa; phylum Mollusca; class Gastropoda; family Lottiidae; genus Lottia; species Lottia gigantea. Next base: position 1,655 of record NW_008711047.1, on the reverse strand, counting down.
TAGTTACTCTTGTTTTGGCTTCTCTTCATCAGTGATGCAGGGTAGATGGGCTAACATGGAAAAATAGTTTAATTCTTTTCATTGGGCAATATACGTAGGCCCTCTTTGCTATAGGTTGTACACCTTAAGGATCCCTAAAGAGCTGGATTGGAAAGTATGTAGTATGCAATCCCGGAAAAATTTCCCTCGTTGTACACCACAGAGCAGGAAAGGTTTTCAAGGCGAAAAATCAAGCTGGCTATTAAACATTTAGGATGAGCAGTAAAATTTTGTTGTGTATTTTAGATATGGGTTGATATGAATGAAATGGTTTTTACTGAGAACATATATCTGGTTGTCAAGATAGCTTCGTCCAGGTCAACTAGCTGCTGTTTGTATTCAGGTATTGTTTTAGTTCAATACTCAGTTTTCTTTCTTGTTTTGTAACAGAGCTCTTACAATCTTCTATCGAGACTATTACTTCTGATATTTTAGTCTAAAAGTTGGTTTAAAGAGCATGTATTAAGAATAAAGGCATATACATGTAATGGTTTAATTATGTTATGTTCTGAAGGACAATTAGAGAAACACATTCAATAAATGTGTGTAGAGCTATAAGTAAAGATTTCTATTATTATTTTTCAGTCAATCTTACACTGAGTGTTACGGCTAAAGTTATAGAAACTATAGATATAAAGATAGATAGACTTGTAGTTATATTCTGATGAAAGAAAGAAAGAATGAATGAATGAATGAACGGAGAGATTGCTCAAGATATTGGATTGTATTGATAACGCGTCATGACATTTAAGATCGTTTTGATTACGAAACGAGTGAAATAATGCTGTTAATGTTTTTGGACATTTCTATCAAGGTCACAGTGACAAAAGAAAGTATCCGCCCTGTCTTGGAAATCCTTACATGGAAATCATAATGTAGGAGGATTTGTCTGCTGCCCTGATTGTGTGGAATCATCATGCAGCAATAATCTTAGATTAGAGTGGTCTCAAGTTACATTGACTATGTCTTTGACTGTA
>NW_008711047.1:0-589 GCF_000327385.1 Lottia gigantea | reverse complement strand
ACCAAACAAAAACATAAGCCAGTTTCCACTTGAAAGTGAGGGTACAACTTCAAAATCGATTTTCTCCAAAGTTTTCAAAAAATGCGAATTTGTGTTTTCGCCTGAAAGAGATAGAAGACATGTTAAACTACCGTTTGCAACAAAAATCATACCTCTAGGGTCAAAATTGGCTGAGTTATGGCCATTTTAGCGCGGGGGTGGGGGTCGGCAGACAGCCTATACAGTCTCTATACAATCTAGTGGCAGCGGTCCAGGTGAAGACCAAATATTTGACAGGCTGCCGTTCGGAAACTATCAGAGATGGAAAGCTGGAATTTGCACTGCAGGTCCGGACCCATCTGAAGTTGTAATGTTGCAAATTTCAAGTTCCTACCGTGAAAACTGTGCCAGTTGCAGCGCTTTTGGTCTCAGACTTTGTCCCCAAACCAAAACATAAGCCAGTTTCCACTTGAAAGTGAGGGTACAACTTCAAAATCGATTTTTCTCCAAAGTTTTCAAAAAATGCGAATTTGTGTTTTCGCCTGAAAGAGATAGAAGACATGTTAAACTACCGTTTGCAACAAAAATCATACCTCTAGGGTCAAAATTG
>NW_008711046.1:14892-17547 GCF_000327385.1 Lottia gigantea | reverse complement strand
GTTACGGTATGCAGAATAGAGATCACGTCAAGGGTGGTATTCCTTTTGCGTACTGGATATCAAAGCGTACGTACCTAAATGTACCGAAGTTGCCAACGAGCCATTTTCTTTTCACTAACTCAGCACTTCCTTCTATAGACACTATATCCTTTTGACACATTAGTTTTCAGCTTTTGGTTTCACCTACATGTGCTCTTTAGGGCGAATTGTACAAATTTTCTGCAATTCAGAACCAATTTTTGGGAATTTTACTCCACTTTCTCGCGTTTTTCATTCACCACCTTTTGAGTCAATACTTCTATTAAGGATATGGAGAAAATTATGTTATATGTACGCTCAGTTTAAGAAATAAAAAAGGGGGTACTGAATATAAGAGTATATTTTGTCATACATTAATCAGTTTTGGTCTGAAAAGCCCTACTGTACGCATGATGCCCTATTTCTCCTTTGCTATACATGTACATACATACATTAACTTTAGATGATCTCGACATAATGTGCAATTTCTCTTAGCATACACCTTGATGCGCGTTTAAAGTTTGCTTTCGTCGTTTAATTCTTACAGAGCTTTAAGGGGAGGTCGGGGGTCATTCGATTTCGATACTTGGGCATTTTCCACTCACCGTCACATTAATGCACGACCAGGCGTTTGAATAGAAACGATATTTTGATTATTACGCACTATTATGTGATCATAATAGAAACCTGGGGATTAATATTTATATCTATAAGGGAAAGTTACAATAGTTCCCTTTCAAATAGCCTGATATGAACCAACACGTGGAGGATTCTCGAAAGCATGCCCTGACAGTGAAAGCATATACTATCAATGAAAGCATGAAACATCCAACAAAGCATCCCCTACTAAAGGAAGCATAAATATGTCAATGAAAGCCTGAACCTACCAAGAAAGCATGAACCTAATTGAAGAATGGACCAAACAATGAAAGCATACCCAGGCAAAGAAAGCATGAATCTACCAAAGGAAGCATGAACCATCCAAAGAAAGCATCCAATGCAGCATCAATGAAAGCATGCTCTGACAATGGTAGCATGTAACGTTGATGACAGCGTGGCATGTGTTTATATCGACGTACTTTTTGTTTCCATAGTCTTTCAGTAGTATATACCTTACATGGTGTTATGTAAGGGTCAAATGCGGATTAACCTAATTAGGGTGGATTATGAGATTAATCGATGCAATCAATTACGTCGATTAGTTTTAAAGCCCAATCAACCGTTTCGTCCATAGTTACCCGATAGGCTACTGTTATATTTTTTAAGCCAAACACCTCGGATATTGAACGACTCTCAAATTGAAAATTGGATACGGCGAAGAGAATTTTAAAGAATCGATTTATCTGCAGTTAGGACGTTTTCTTGGATATCGGTAGTAGATCGATACAGGACATTCTGAGGGCGATTTCAAATAACGATCAACAATGGCATGTAAGTTATCCGTCAAGTTATCTACCAAGTTCTCTGTCAAATTTTTTGTCAGTTATCCGTCAAGTTATCCTCAAGTTATCCTCAAGTTATCCTCAAATTATCCTCAAGTTATTTTTAAAGTTATTTGTTAAGTTAGCCATCAAATTATCTGTTAAGTTATTCGCCAAGTTATTCACCAAGTTCGCCGTCAATTTATCCGGTAAGATATTTTGTTAACTTACCTGTTAAGTTATCTTATAAATCACCCGTCGAGTTATCCGCAAGGTTATCAGTTTAAGTTGAAAGTCGAAACATGGTGTGGCATGTGTGGAATTTTGGACGATCAAAGCCCCTAATACCTAGACTAAGCTAAGGTAAGGTCACCAAACTATATTTTTGTTTCAGATTTTCCTCTTTGGTACATAGTTTGGGTCGTCATTGGTGCAGTTACCTTGGTCATGTTGGCTCTGTCTATTTATAAAGCCCAAATGAGATACAAAAATCGAATATCTGGTAAGTTTCCATAACAGCAAAAGGATCTAGGGATGCTAGCTTAAAAGCTCAATTTAAGCTACATGTATATCCTATGCTGTAGCAGTTTCATCTTGACCTTGAGCCTAATCTTCCGAGCGAATGGTTGGGCCATCGACAATATATATATTGACCATGAGCTTAGTCTGACAATGACATGTTGGGCCAAAATCTGGTCCACATAATTAGCTTGTGGCATATCTTTTAATTCATGGTAATACTTTTCACTTTCAGTGGTGCATACGACTCAGAGAGCACCTATACAAGTTACTGCTACCAGCACTTCGAACGCACCCTTACCACCACCGTTGTCGAACCCAGCTTATCCACCACCGTATCCACCGATGTATCCACCACCGTCATACAACGAAGCTCTGAACCAATCACAGTATCCGCCTGTGGCCTCGCCCTTTCGGCCTGGTCAAATGACGCAAGGACAACCAACGATCGAATATGGCCCTGGAGCATACCATAAATAATTCCAAAGATTCTTTTAATCCCGTAAAAAAGCAGCTGAATTCATCAACAGTAACAATAAGTGTTATATTATTTTTTCCTGCCAATGTAAATATTAAAGTGCCTTTGTTAATTCGATTGTTTGTTTTCTATTATTGAATGATGGTGTATGTTCTGTGGCAGAGAACACCCGTGACCACTTAGTAACTGAGCGTTTCACCTCATCCCCCCCCCCCCCCG
>NW_008711046.1:6837-9818 GCF_000327385.1 Lottia gigantea | reverse complement strand
CCTTTAAATCCCTTTTACACACTGAATGATTGATGCATTTTGAATTTTTAAAACAAATCTGTCAAAAGCATATTTATTTTATCTTCGATTCCTGAAATTAAATTGATAAAAATGATTCCTGGAGATGTCTTGGAGAATTTAATTGACAGGTGCCTAATGGCAAAGGAAATGAAACTTCAGCTCTTATTTCCGTTTAAGTCTCATTCCAATTTGCTTGGTAATTGTTCTTTTGAATCAATAATGTTTAAAATTCACCATGAATTGAAATTGAGAGGGAAAATTGAGTTAGATGAAAATTTTAGTGATTGATTGTGAGACAGGTTAGTTTTACCCTACTGGAACTCTTTATGAACGTCCGTCTGATCGGTCTTTGTAATTTATCAGGAATTTGTAAATGATCAGGGATTTGTAACTGATCAGTCATTTGTAATTGATCAGTCATTTGTAATTGTAACTGATCAGTCATTTGTAATTGATCAGTCATTTGTAATTGTAACTGATCAGTCATTTGTAGTTGATCAGTCATTTGTAACTGATCAGTCATTTGTAATTGATCAGGAATTTATAACTGATCAGTCATTTGTAATTGATCAGTCATTTGTAACTGAACAGTCATTTGTAATTGATCAGTAATTGGTCATTGTAACTGATCAGGAATATATAATGAATCAGTCATTTGTAATTGTAATTGATCAGTCTTTTGTAGTTGATCAGATTTTAATTAATCAGGATTTGTTATTGATCAGGATTTTTTAATTGATCAGGAATTTGTAATTGATCAGAAATTTTGAGAACCAGTCAGATATGACTGGCAAATACAAGTTGCGGGCACTTATTTTTCAACAGGGGAATAAAATTGAAACATTGTGGAACATTGAACTCCATGCAGTGTACAATAAAGGGAACTTTAGCTAAGTCTAGAACATTATACATACTGCATTCATTCTATATTTGAATAATTGATTCTGAAGTAAAGCTTATATCTGTTGTCATGTAAAACATTTTAGACTACAAATCTTTGTTAACCAATAATCAATTTGTTTACACAGACATATGTTACCTCCACTGTTGAAGAGTCTTTAATTTCATGTTTATGTATTGTTCACATATAGGTTTCGACCTTCACAGAAACATTTTGCTGTTAAAGGTACCCACTTGCCAAATATGACTGAAATTCAAATTGTTTTGGAGAGGATTTCCTCTGCAGTTGACTCCATTTGCTATCCATGATCTGAATAAATTGTTCTGCATCTCCTGTTCTAGGTCATTAAATATTCAACCAATCAAATGATCTCTTAAATAAAAGCAAAAGCAAGAACATTTCAAGAGGATTTCAATCAGATCGTGGATGACTTGTGTAATAACTTAAAAAAAACTTGAAACAAATCACCTTTATTCATGCATCTATCCATTCATTCATTCATTAATCCATTCTTTCATTGGTTAATTCATTAATCCCTCCATTCACTCATTAATCCATTAATAAATCCCTAATCCATTCCTTTATTCATTCATTCCTTTATTCATTTATTTATTCAATAAAATCTAACAGGCAGAAGACAAAGAGTAAACAATATAAATTGTAATAAATCAATAAGTCTTGATGGTTTTAATGTTGATTGTATTGATTGGTTTAGACAATTACCTCCACTATATCATCAGTCATGTGACTTCCTTCCGTACATTATCTCTGCCATTTTTATTACCTCCTAATTGAAAACTATTCCTAATTTATGCCAGATCATACAAATCACACGACAGTATAAAAATACTGAAATACTTTACTCAGATACTGAAATATATTATCTATATATACTAAAATACTGAAATTCCTTACTCAGATACTGAAATACAATGTTCAGTTTCTGAAATACCAAAATATACTATACAAATACTGACAAAATATCCCTCATTGCACACTTCATAGTATTGAGATTATTAAGAATTGATAATTACACAATATAAGAGGCAGGCAAACTTGAAAATACAGAATGTGGTTTTTGCATAATATTTTGTTTCAATGAATCTAATTGGCCAAAAAGCAAATCCTTAACCAATCGAAATTGATCATCATTTCAGTCTACGACAAAGCAGCATCCAAAACTGGGACAGATTTGACAGAGACCCCTAGTGTGAAGGAGTGTGAATATGGACTCCAACAATGCCCCAAGAAAGAAGTTTGTACCCTCCAAGAGGAATCAATGTCCAGGATAGGAACGTGTCAATGTGAACCCAATCTGGTGCGAGATGGTACTGGTACATGTTCAGCTCCACCAGCTCCACCAACCACAAGTAAGTAGAATTCCCTTTCTATGTAAGCAGACCCATAGCTCTTGGGTAACAGGTCCGCCCTTAAAAAGTTTTTAAATGGAGCGATTTGATTGGATTGTACACTAGGTCAAAAAACTGACTTGCAAGCTCTTTCAGTTAATATACTATTGTCTGTTGTTAAGCATGAAAAATTCTGCATCATTTACTGTAGTTGTCTCCCTTGGACTAAGAGGAAAGATATTTTGTAGATTCATAATGTTTCTGTATTTAATTGACTCAGGGTTGTAAAAACCGTGAAGACGTCAGCCTCCAGTAATCAGCTGTAAAGTAATGTCAAGTTAAACAAAGCCACCCTACGTACATGACAACAGCTTGGTGTCTGTGGGCTGTCGTTGTTTCTGCTTTATGATTTATGAAATTATTTATTGATTGATGGTGATAAAACATCATTGTGGGTAATCTTTCAACAAGTTATTAAAAATTCAGAAACTATTTCTGACTCTATTATCGTGGCAGGTAATCCTGGAACAAATGCAAAAAAAAAAACCATATATTAAAACTGCTCCATCATGGCAGGTAATCCTGGAACAAATGCTTAAAAATTTAGAAATATTTACTGCTCTAGTTTGTATTGCTTCATTGACAACATGGCAACATGATGCAGTGTATATTATGAGGGAAATTTGTCAAGGCAGTGACACTGACATCCC
>NW_008711046.1:0-1749 GCF_000327385.1 Lottia gigantea | reverse complement strand
ATGAACACATCCCCTGTAGCTATAATCAAACCAACCAATCAGGTGATCAAGTTACCTAATTCTGGAGTTCTGGATGGATCAGGTAGGGTCAATCTGGATATTCAGGGGAGGGTTTTGGCTACGTCAGATGGAGTGTTGAAATAGTTATGATGTAATTTAACTAGAAAGGAAGTGACCTGTATAGGTTTAGATTATGAAATCCACTGATGTTAGTGGATATTTTTACACTGCTGTACTAAAATTTCGATCAATTACTGACAGGAATATCAGTCTGCTGTGTCAAGAGTTCTATATCCAGACTGACTCGCAACCCTTTGAAGGCTCAAGATGTCTCAGAATCATTCAAGATTTTGATGCACAGAACTAAATTATCAATCAATCATTTTTGAGTGACAGTTGTTGGATCAAAGGTTCAATATCTAGGTTGGCTCACAACCCTTTGAAGGACTCCAGCTTCCTGGATCATCAAGACAATGTATTGTATTTTATTGCAGACAGTACTGATGATGACAAGATTGTGAAGTACCATTGGGAAGAGGTGAATGGACCCTTACAGGAACATAGTATCAGTGGGGATTCTTCTATGTTGAAGTTACAGAACCTTTCTCCTGGCAACTATACATTTAAGTAAGTATACATGCAAGCAATCCCCAAGAATTTCCTTAGCAGTCTTTGGAATAGACCCCATGCAGTGGATCTGTAAAAGGAAAAAGGTCTGCATACAGTACTGATCATGCTTCCATACTTATTAAGTAAAGTGGGAAGAAGGTTCTCTCAAAGGGATGCCTTGCTGTCAGATTCTTACTAGTTATTCCAACCAATGTATTAACCAACTGTTTTGGATTTTGGGTTTTGTTTTGCAGTTTGGATTGTCTATTTGTTTTTTGCAGATTAACGGTAACAGATTCTGATGGTGCTGTCAATTCATCTCAGGCTAATGTCACTGTCCATAAAGGTTAGTTCTCTTGAGTACTTTAAAGCTTTGGTTGGTTAGTAGATGACAAGCTAATGTCCTCTTCCAGCTAAGTTTTTACATGTTGGTGTCAATCAAAATGGTTTCCTGTTCTTCTTTGCAGAAACTGATTATCCCCCTAAAGCCAATGCAGGATCAGATGTAGTGATCCACCTTCCAGTGAAATCAGTGATCCTGTATGGTAACGCCAGCACTGATGATAAGGGTATCGTTAGCTATGAGTGGACCAAAACTGGTGACACTGATATCACTAATGATGTTTCAGTAAGTGCTTTTTTTAAAATCTTTTCCATGAGGACTATTTTCTGGGATCCATCCTACATCAGTCTAAGACAGGTTGCTTTTACTGAAATATATAGACACATACTATGGGTAATGGAACATCCACAAAGCACAAATGATAAAACCTGCTCCTGCAGATTGAAACATATCATCCAAAAAATGTTCAATGTATCAAGCTGGAGCATAAAGAGTGAAAATTACTGTTTTCTTTACAGGGCGTCAGGACACCATTTTTACATCTAAAAGATCTGGAAGTAGGAGACTACACCTATACATTGAAAGTGACGGATGCCAGCGGACAGTCTTCTTCTGCTGATGTTCACGTTTTTGTGAAACCAGGTGTGTATATTGTCATCTGTTATGGCCGTCAATCAATTTTCAATATTCCCTCTGAGCCAAAATACTTTCAATTCCCCAATCTTCTGCAGCTTTCCTGCAAGAAAACTATTGAATTGGTAAATGAACTCAAAATCCTAGTAGCTTTATGTGTTTGT
>NW_008711045.1:0-1452 GCF_000327385.1 Lottia gigantea | reverse complement strand
GTAACTGTCTATCCTCTCATATACTTATATTCTCTCTTGTAGCTTATTCGTCCTTCCTCCAACTCGTAAATTATCCACGTTTATCTTAAACTATTTGGTGAATCTGGAAGTTAGGCTTTCCTCTCGTTTTAATTTTCCTCTTGTAAACTAGCTCGTGATCTATCCTTCCCTTAGGTACAATCATTCCATCATGCACATTTTTCTCCCTTTCCATAAACTATTATTTTCCCATTTTAACTTATAAGCCATGGGTTTTGGTTAATAACAGAAAATGAAGGTAACATTACCGGGAAAATGGCAGATCCCTTGACAGTTATCAATTAGACAGGAATAGGCTAATGTTTTTGGCTTGGAAAAATAGCTCGTATTGTACTGTGTACTTTACTCCGGGGACCTATTATGTGTCACATAATAATACAACATCTCATATGACTACAATATTCAGGGTTTTGGCTAACTCGGATTACTCGGAGAATTATTTGCAGCATATTATACTTGTAGTTCCCTTGACCCCGCCTGATATCAAATCAATTTTGAAATCTGGGCACATTGTTTTCATGCAAAATACGATTTGGGGACATATACAAAAACAGGCTGAAAACCAACGAGCGAACATAATGTATGATCTTGTGTGATAATAACACACATGTCGCTGCAACTCCTTATTCGAAAAATCAGGAGTTGACCACAAGGATGTAACACTCCACATTAAGACTGGAGATGGTATTGAACAAATATACATGGAGGAATATGAACTCAGTATTGTTGACATCATAGTACTTCTCTCATTACAGCGATTTGTAGGTTGATTTTTCAGTATAGTAAATGAGAGTACAAGTCTTGGAATTGGAAATGAACAGAGGAAGTAATTCCCAAGCTACTTCGATCTCGGTTTGATTGACTAATAACGCAATTTGTTGTCATTTGCCACCTTTTATACTTCCATTAACCACGATGGTCGATATCGCCTTATTTATTAACACTCTCAACAGGGTTAGATATCAATAGGAGCAGTAGGTCTTAAATATTGAATTTAAACAGAAAAGAATTATTTTATAAATTTATAGTGAGCAATTGACCTATTTCTTTATTCTTTGGTGAGCATCTGTCTGGTGAGCATCTGTCTGGTGGGCATATTTCCAGTGAACAATTTTTCGGTGAACAACTGTCCTTACCCCCGACTAAATACCCAAAGAGGCAAATATCAAAGTTTCAAATGAGCCAGGTGATTGTGAATCGTGAGACAAAAACAGTAGTTAGCAATACGGACAAAATATCATGAACGACAAAATGTCTGATTGGCAAATTGGCAAAAGATTAACAAATTGTACGAATGTTCGGCATATCTAACTATTTATTCACAATGTGTACGCTGAATGAAAATGTAAAACAGTAATGATTATTGCCACTGTAACACATTAATGTTATTGTCCTATTCATAAAACTTAAATT
>NW_008711044.1:10153-11650 GCF_000327385.1 Lottia gigantea | reverse complement strand
CACTTGCAGCTTCAGTGGACAGTGAATACTAATAGCTTGGTTCCATCAATGCACCCTTAAAGATGAGCTCTTTGCTGTCAAATATATCACAATAGTGATCGTGGGCTAATAATTCAGACATTTAGGCTTAGGCTGGACTCTGCTCTTGTGGTCAAATTACTAAGGAAAGATAACTCTTGTATTATTCTGCAAGTTTCGACAAATTGCACACAAAAGAATCGTTAAAATGGACTGATTCGTTGATTAAAACATGCAAACTTACACCCTGCTGCCTCTTAAATTCGTTCATCTGTTCAGCCGCTTTGTCCCTATTTGCCATCTTGGTTTTTGGTAGAATTTCTGTTATGAAACTCAACTTCGCACAGAAAAGAAGACAACGGCCTTGAAATTTGCCTGGTCAAAGGTCAATGTGAAGTAGAATTATTATCCAGTGAAGGATTGTCTAGTGAATAAACGTCTAGATGTTAGAGACTATAGCTGTTATCTATTGTATTGGAAAGTGCTCTGTAAGGAAGAGCTGACATGGTCTAAAGATAGGAGTATCTGGTTCAAACTGCATTGTTAGTAAACAATCTACTTTGCACTGCTATTATCATGACTTGTACCGTACTGAAGGGATAGAACGCAAAGCAATATGAAACGCATTAATCGGTTATGTTTATCAATTTTAAAGTTGTTATCCCAGAGAGCTGCTTTCGATAATATTCACACTTGAACCATAAAAATACCAGCAATATTTAGATCAATATCAATATGTTTGATATGCCAAGATATTTCTCAAATTTGTAAACAAGGATACAAATTTCAAATTTTCAGTCTACTTTCTACTTCAATTTTTATAGAAAGGATTATGCACAGGCTACCCTTTAAAATCCTTCGAAATACATAGGTTTGAAGTTAAAATAGCGAGTGCTTTCTTTCATCCCTTCCTTACACTTTGTGAATTTCAAGGGAATAAATGTTTAACAGCGATATTCTGATAAATCTGAGAGATAGGCGCCTTTTCTATGTGGGATGTCACCTTTTGCTTCACAGATCGTACTACTGCAACACGGTATGGGCTAACAGAGGCCCATTAAGTGTTAGGGCCTACATTTAGGACCTACATTGATTAACGGATCATTTGATATTAATTCCGGATCTAATTCCGGATCTAATTTCCCACGGGGTGTATGCAATTGCAATACTCCTGCCTTTCCGACAGGCCGTCGAAATGCTCATATTGTCTCGTGTTGAATATTGAAAGCATTCCCACCATTTTCTAGTTCAAAGAAACAAATCCGAAAGTGATATTTTGTATATTTTTGGACAGTGTCGGATCAAAAAAAAAAAAATAAAAAGATTTTAAGAATTTGACCAAATTATGGACACATCATTATCAATAAATATATCCAGTTTCAATGAAGACAATTAAATTTTACATTTTTTATTAAATATTATAACAATTAATTATATATATATATATATTATAGCTTATATCATATCTAATATAATGAT
>NW_008711044.1:4454-5797 GCF_000327385.1 Lottia gigantea | reverse complement strand
TAATAGATGCTGTGTTTTTGGCGATTAATTTTCCCTTGGGTGGAATAAACGAACCATTCTGTGAGCAATATTCCGAAACGTTGTGAAAAGTAATGTGAAATCGACAACAGTCATCAGCCTGAAGATTCAACTTCTTAATCGTTAAAGTTAAATCATTCTCCGTTGTTGTCACAATACATTCTCTGTTGAGTATTACGTCATTATCATCTTTCGTTCCATTTCCAATATAGTCCAGATAATATAGAGTTGGAAATCTGTTACCAGTAAATTGTGTTGATCCATTTACCATAAAGTCGACTGTTGAATCATCTGAAATAAAATATGAAATAAAGATGGTGAAAAGAATAGTATTGACCGTAAAGCAAACATCGTAGCTTTAGTAAAACACTCTGATGATTGGCGAACAAAATAATTTGATATACCCATAGCCTGCTACAATTCACAGGGAAAGACTAACAACCGACAACACGTTTGCGCCATTAGTTTGACGTTGTCAATCAATCTGAAAAAACTTTGTTAGTTTTTTATACGGCCTCATGGAATTGTGGACGTATATTGTCGTCGCTCTTGTCCGTCCGTCCATTGTAGACAGTTATTATCTGATCTTGATGAAACTTTGTTCTTGGCAAAGTTCGATTTTGGTAATAAACGGATAAACGGTTAATGCCCTTCACGTAAAAAGGCATCAAAGGTGACTCGTAGACACGATAGAGGCTACTGTTTTGTCCATTCCTGATGAAACTTAATATGCATGTATACAGTAATGAGATCTAGATCACATTCGAATTTGATAGCAATCGGATGAACTTTTTTGGAGTTATTGCCCTTGACTTAGTTAGAATGCGTAAAATTTAGCATGCAGATGCAATACAGGTTTTTTCAAGTATTAATCGATCTTGATTTAACCTGATATGCATGTATATTGATAACATCTCAGTCAAGTTCGAAATTGGTTTTTTTACTTATTGCGCTTCAACTTTGGTTTATCAACACGATAGAGACTACAGTTTATAACTGAACTGATGTTATTTTTTTTAAATATAGGAATCAAATTTGATCTGTAATAGCATTGAGACGACAGTGTTCATCCAATTTCAAGCAAAAAAAGTTGATGAGATCTTTTTGTTTTTGAGTTTGATGATAATTAGATAAATTGTTTTGACTTATTAATCTTTAGACATCTAAGACACGAGAGCAGTGTGATTGTTGATTTGTGTATTTTGGGATATTGATATTAATTTAAACATATTTCAAAAAAGACTCAGCAAATATAATGGACAGTCAATTGATGAGATGTTGATACAATTCAAAGTTTTTGAACTACACATGCAGTTTGAAGTTCT
>NW_008711044.1:2253-3810 GCF_000327385.1 Lottia gigantea | reverse complement strand
TCTTTACAAAACCGACACTAAAACCAAGTATATCCGTTGAAATAACTTGTCCTTCTTCACAGTTCAAGACGTGTTTTCCTGCTGTACAGTTTAGCGTTGGTGGGTCATAGCAGTAAGTTGCTATTTCTAAAAATAAAAATATAAACAATAAATAGTAATTAGATCGCTTCACAATTACTGTCACGGCGTTTACTAAACAACAGAGCAATTTGATTGGTTGGATTATTTCTGAACTAATTGTTTTTAAAGAGTTTGCCAGATTCAAATGCATTGAGTCGCAGTATAAATAATAACATTAGTAAGCTAAATTCTATAATAGTTTCAAATACAATAGTTTATACGTGTATGTATCTTCAATTCAAATTGCGAGAAAAATAAAATAAAATAAAATAAAATATTATGGCGTTATAAATTATTAAAATTTTTTCCAAATGCCAAGTAAAGGTTTGAAACAAAATAAAACAACTTACCTCCATTGACCAGCGAAATCAAAAGACAGTAAAGATATATCGTTGTTCTCATTTTTTTAAAAACTCCTTGTCGTGTTTTATTTATCAGTTTGTTAAGGTAAGTATTAAACAAATTAAATCATGAAAACAATAAATGAAAACATTATATGAAATAAGATTGTGCTATTTGTTGATTAATTTATACAAATTATCTTTCTATCTCCACTGAATTCATTCCACTTTCTTTTATATGTTATTCTAAACAGGAAATCTATTAATCTTCATCTCGAAAAACAAAATATGTGTGTGAAATCCAAATGTGTAATTTTGTTTCCAATTATTGAAAGAAACGACATTTTTGGTCGCAATCACTTACAGAACTACTTTAAACTTAAAATGTTGATTATTTCTGTTGTTAAAACTGTACCACCAGATAACACAAAATCAAAATGTTTCATCCTAGCACAAACCGATTTAATGAAAATTCAAATCGATTCAAGCAAGTCCTGCCACAAAAAATCGAACTACCCTTTTAAATTTTCAATTGTTTGTTAAATACTTCCTTGATCGAAAATCTTTCCACAGTGTTAGGGCATATTTATCGTACTCTAATTCAGGAGTACATATGCCATTATATTAAGGCATATTCGGCGACAATTCATTTTAACACAAGTTCTCCGTTGTCTACAACAAACAAACCTAGTTCTCATTTGTCTACCACGAACATACCAAGTTCTCAGTTGTCTATCACAAACATACCAAGTTCTAAATTATCATGACAAACATACCAACATCTCAGTTGCCTACCACAAACATACCACGTTCTCATTTGCTTACTACGAACATACCAAGTTCTCAGTTGTCTACAACAAACCTACCAAGTTCTCATTTGTCTACTATATACGAACATACAAAGTTCTCAGTTATCTACCACTAGCATATGGCCAACGTCTCGAAAATCTTCAGCTGAAAGAAGAGCTAAGAGTTTCTATAAATGTTACGCATAGTCAGACTTTGTCACTCGTGTTTACACAATTTTTACAGCATTTACAGCATGCATGGCCGCTTATTGGTCATAAATACGCCTCTGGGTTAAACTGACTTTCAG
>NW_008711044.1:0-1354 GCF_000327385.1 Lottia gigantea | reverse complement strand
TTTAACAGCCATATGATGGACAGCAGGAATTGAATATTTGAAAACCGCTTCTAGTATGTAATATAACAAAAAATATACCAATGCTTCATATCGATTGTCGCTTCAAGACCTATTATTTAAATGACTTTATAGTTTCTATTCACTCTTCACCATGGTACGCAGAAATGTCTAATTCAAAACACAAATGTAATATAATGCAATAACAAATACCTAAAACGTCTTATGCAAAAGATAAAATACAAGAAACCTCTGATAAAAATACTTTATACGTTAAATGCAAAAGACATTATACAAGAAACCTCTAATACAAAATACATATAACATCTAAAACGTGAAACATATACCATAAGCATTAGACGACATATTTCGTTTGCATTACCTACATTTCTTCCCTGTAATATCTTTATTTAGGTCAATGTCAAGGTCGAAGTATTTTTCAATCGATACAATAATTTCTCCCAAATTAAGGGGAATAACTCTAGTGTATTGTTGTACAACCGGAAGCGCGATTCCTTACGAATAAAATCTATTTTGCATTAAAGGTTTCTTGTATTTTATCTTTTGCATAAGACGTTTTAGGCATTTGTTATTGCATTATATCACATTTGTGTTTTGAATTAGACATTTCTGCATAGCATTGGGTTTTTGCCACTTCAATTTCAACCTAGAGGCGTATTTATGTTCACTTATACGCTGCTATGTAATTCATAAAACTTCTTCTTTCTTTCATCGGTCGATTTTGAAACTAAAGTGAACTGCTTTGGCCCCTTGTTTATCTTTGGCAAGCGAGCTCTTGATATTTTCAAACAACTGAGAACTTTGTATGTTCGTATTAAACAACTGAGAACTTTGTATGTTCGTATTAAACAACTGAGAACTTTGTATGTTCGTATTAAACAACTGAGAACTTTGTATGTTCGTATTAAACAACTGAGAACTTTGTATGTTCGTATTAAACAACTGAGAACTTTGTATGTTCGTATTAAACAACTGAGAACTTTGTATGTTCGTATTAAACAACTGAGAACTTTGTATGTTCGTATTAAACAACTGAGAACTTTGTATGTTCGTATTAAATAACTGGGAACTTTGTATGTTCGTATTAAATAACTGGGAACTTTGTATGTTCGTATTAAATAACTGGGAACTTGGTATGTTCGTATTAAATAACTGGGAACTTTGTATGTTCGTATTAAATAACTGGGAACTTGGTATGTTCGTATTAAATAACTGGGAACTTGGTATGTTCGTATTAAATAATGGGAACTTGGTATGTTCGTATTAAATAACTGGGAACTTGGTGTGTTCGTATTAAATAACTGGGAACTTGGTATGTTCGTATTAAATAACTGGG
>NW_008711043.1:17034-18179 GCF_000327385.1 Lottia gigantea | reverse complement strand
GACGTATCTTGTTGGGGGTTTTGTGGACTTTGGCAGTAGCACGGGCATACGAAAAAGTGGTGTTGGTTATGTTAAGATGGTTGACGAGCAATAATTGTAATACACTGTGTTCCTAGAACATACAAGCAGACGTATCTTGTTGGACTTTGGCAGTAGCACGAGCATTACGAAAAAGTGGGGTTGGTTATGTTAAGATGGTTGAAGATGGTTGATTTCAAAGTTCTCGTGCAGTTGTTTGACTAGTGCTTTCATTTGACGGAGACGTTTAGAAATGGGGTCTTAGGTGAGGGAAACGTAGGTGATAGTGTCGGATAAGTTATGCTGGACGAGTGTATGGAATTCAGCCTTATCGATGACAACGCATGCCTTACCCTTGTCTGCTGGTGATGGATTTATCTTGTCGTAGGTCGACGATGGCTTGACGTTCATCATTGGTGAGGTTGCTCCGTTGTGGTTTAGCATTTCGAAGGAGCTCGTTGACTTGGTGACGAATTTCAGCTTTGTAGCTTTGTAACATTTTAAAATAAAAATTTATTTGGATATGACCGCTCTTCGTGCAGTCGTCCCTTGTAACAAAAAAATATCCATTTTTCCCCTAATTGTTTTTAATTAACTTTTAAGTCTTTTCTATAATGTATATTATATTAACCTGCTGTGCTGTGCTATTCCATTGTACAGTACACTCCAGTAGATGTTGTGTAATTGGAATCTCTATGAGGTCAAGGTCTATAAGACCAAAAAAACACAAGAAATACCTTTTTACAATTTTAAATCTAACAGACACATAGCATATCCATCATGACCTCGACAGGTACGAACCGATACACAATGTTGTCTGTTATTGTTTATATGGTGGGGCTCGAGGCTCATATGGTCAACATTGATACATAATGAATTATGACACAAATGGGAACAGTCATATTTCGGTGGCAGAACGAAATCTTCAGTCATAGAAATCATGAAAGACAATCTATGCACATTCATGGTCTTTCTTCTATGACTGATGGGACATTGAATAGATATTACCCCATACTTCCCATTTGATGTCAAAGCACCCTGCCATATCCTGCAAGAGGAATTTGTAGCCAAAAAAGATGAATTTTGCAGCCTGGCACTAGTGCTTGTTTTAAGGCGTCCATTTTGTG
>NW_008711043.1:15691-16984 GCF_000327385.1 Lottia gigantea | reverse complement strand
TAGCATGAAGACGTATGCATTTTAATCATGATTGATAACACTACTGCTGTATCATATATAGACTCCTTAGGTGGCAAAAAACCAAGTTTAAATAATGTGACAATATTTTACTTTTTTGTATAGAAAGAAATATATGTTTAAAATCTAGTCATATTGCTGGTTATAAAATATAGAAGCAGACGAACAAAGTAGACTCTTGCATGAAAACACAGAGTGGGAGTTAAATCAAGATATTTTTGATAGATTAAAAAATATTTTTGGGGTTTGCCAACTGTGGACTTATTTGCATCTAGAGTAAATGCAAAAATTGATTTTTATTATGCATATAAACCAGATCCGTATGCGTCTGGAATTAATGCTTTTTCCTTTCTATGGAATCCGTTTCCTCCATTTTGTTTGATAGGTAGTGTGCTTTCAAAAATTGAAAGAGATCAGGCTACAGGCATATTAAAAGTACCCTGGTGGCATACACAATATTGGTTTACTAAATTAATCAGATTACTTATTGATTTTCCTTTTATTTTGCCTAGTGTAGAAGTTATCCTAACACATCCAACGAAGAAAGTAATGGAATTACCAAAAATGAAGCTATTAGCAGTAGTGGTTTCAGGGAAGAGTACTCTACAGAGAGATTTTCAGATGAAGCTACGCACATCTTGCTATCATCATGGAGAGTTTCCACTAGGAAACAATACACAAGTCACATCAAAAGATGGTTATGGTATTCTGCTAAAAAATCAGTGGATCCCTTTTCGCCCTCTGTAGAGGATGTTATTGAGTTTTTAACATTTTTATTTAATAAAGGACTCGGATACAGTTCAATTAATTCGACAAGAAGTGCATTGTCAAGTTTAATTTTTATAAATGGAAAACCAATCGGAACAGTACCAATTATAACTCGATTTGTTAAAGGAGTGTTTAACTTGCGTCCGGCTTTACCAAGAAATAGGTTTACTTGGGACTGCAACATTGTTTTATTATATTTGAAAACTTTATCTCCTGTGAGAAAATTAAGTCTCAAGTTGTTAACTTTTAAACTTCTGTCATTGTTAGCTATTCTTTCTGGACAAAAAATTCAGGCCTTTCATTTCTTAAACATCAAGAATATTGATTGTACAACAGATAGGATTAAAATTAAAATTGGAGAATTGATAAAACAGTCACGACCTGGGTTTCACCAAAGTGAATTATGTTTTAAGGGATTTGCTCCTGATAGAAGATTGTGTCTTCCTACTGTTTACCTGGAGTATATTAAACGAACTGCTAATTTACGAGGCTCTGAATGCCATCTTT
>NW_008711043.1:8014-9244 GCF_000327385.1 Lottia gigantea | reverse complement strand
TACTGGATTCATTCTACTAGCTGATATTGTAGAGAAAACCCATGTTTATCAAAACAAACTAATGCGGAGGTCGCACAAGGTCGCCCATGTAAATTATTAATCCTTTCCGGAAATCCACGAATAATAGGTTTCCACGAAATTAGGTTACTTTACTGTACTACACTTCAAACTTAATGTTTTCTTGTTGAAAGACAAAAACAAAGAAGCTAGGAAGCTGGTTAAACTGTCACCTATAGTACATCTAGCAGGCGACAAAATGAAACTGCCAACATGACATACGCCAACTGAGCAACTGAAATATAAAAAGACAATAAGAAACAATATTTCAGGCCAGTCTTCAGTTGACCTGATAATCAATTCTAATTGGGAATCCTAATTTGTGTTGCTCCAGTTATCCTGAGAGTATTGTGGTATGAATCTAAAAACGCATTTATTTATTCTTAGTAAAATCCACAGGACTTAGTGGCAAAGTGCCTTAAAAGGCTATAGCCGATAATGGTATTGGACTGCCATATGGTGTTAGTTTTAAGGAGCCAGGCTCTTATGGTAAATCAACTATGAAAAGATTGCTCTAACTGCCCATTTCAATTGAGGTAATTTCTATATACTAGTTTTTCAACAACATTTACAACAGCCTCTGGGCAATGCAGACGAACCCCAGAAACTTTCTTTCTGTATGAGTGTTTTGTCATGTATTGTGTGAATTTTTTCTTCTATAAAATTTGGTGTGGTTCTGCACCAATAGTCATTTAGGGCATTGAAATCACAGACGAATCTGTATTGCACATCTTCGCAAGTAGCCTAGTTAGTGTTATGAGGTGTAAACATTCGCAGCATACACCATTATGGCTATTATTCTCATGTAGTCTGTGGTTTGAAGTATCAAGGATTTCATTTTTCCATGATGAATATCATTTTCATTTCAGAATAATTCGCTCAGTGAATCTGAAGATGAAAATCCAACAGCTGCCATCAATGGTCAAAACGTGATTTACCATCATCTAAATCTAAACGTTTTGACTGGAATTTACCTAAAGATCCAGTAGAACTATTCGAATTGTTCTTTGATGAAGATGCATACCATTCTTCTGTAGGATTAGTTGTTGTTCGGTCGAATGACAATAATGTTGTGAATGTTATGTCAAGTTATGTCTGTATACATCCAATACAGACAGTCAAAAAAAGTCTTCAAATCCATTGAACTTACACAGCCATTTCTGATTCCCACTC
>NW_008711043.1:6864-7964 GCF_000327385.1 Lottia gigantea | reverse complement strand
ATTTTCATTGATTTTTGTGAGGAAATTTGGCGAAAAAATGCGAGATTTAGCTTTCCCGCGTTATTATGCATTTAGCCTACTAACACTACTCTGTCGAAGAGAACAACGCTGCGAATTCATTTGGCTGTACTGATTTCCCCAATCTCATTTAAAAAGAAGCGAAATGGAGAAAAAGAGTATATATGTCATGGAAGGTTCTATTGCCAGGGTGTTATCTTTCAAAAACTTAGTGAGCCTTCTTGTCTTGTTGATATGATTTGATTTTGGTATGATTAAAGGGACAGCTGCGCCATATTTTTGATCATTCATACTTTAAACTTTAATCTCAGTATCAGAAACAGGAATTTGTTTGCTAAGTTAATCAGTAATATTGTCCACAGCTCACAGTCAAAATTTGAGCCTTCAAATCCATGTGTGTTAAGAAATATCTGCGTTTGAATGATTAGTTTAATGACTATTCGCCATTTAAGATACTCTGTAACATAGAAAATACATAGATCGGCATAGAGATATTGAGTAAATTCTCAGTTAGAAGAATTCTTAAAGGAATTTTGCGATGTTCGTACATTTCTAGTACTTCTGAAGACTATTTACATATATTCAAGGCTAAAATCAAACCCCCAAACATGGTGCATCTAATCCTTCAATAGATTCCATGCCCGTGAAAAAAACTCAGCTCACTCAGAATTGATAATGGCCACGGTGCCAGAGGGATTTTGAGGACTATTGGCGCCAATACAGGACGCATTTCGAACCATTCTTTAATTCAGAGTTGTCGTTCCGTGCAGTAGTATTTCAGTCACGGTCCACAGACATTTACTTCTCCTTCAATTATCCTGTCCCCCCAGAAAAGATGCTGGCCCAGCTTTAGCCCGCCCCACTTTTTACATAGTGAAACAATGGTCTGTTGTCCCCCTAGACTGGCTAGAGAATTTTGTGGCCCCCACTCCACCCCCTCACCCGGTGTTTCCTAAAAACGACACTGATAATGCTCACTTGCTTTGTGAAAAATATTGTAGTTGGTCCTAATTTTAAATTACTAATTGATTTTTGTTTTTATAATTGCCAGTTAATCAGGCAGAGAAGAGATTTCTGTAGGA
>NW_008711043.1:0-1275 GCF_000327385.1 Lottia gigantea | reverse complement strand
AGTTAAATTTACACTGTAGATTTGAAAAAGTTACTTACATCAAAAGGGTGGTTTAACTGATAGATGAAATATCGAACTCTTCAAAAGTTTCAGTTATCAACATCTTGTAAATGTTTTGAACCTAAATTAAACAAATAAAATATATGTTACTTAGTTTCGTTTTTTCACAGACAGTAACATCTGATAGTATCATGTTTGAAGATACGTTCTCATCGAAAAGAAATGTAATATTAGACAATGGCATAATCTTAATCAGATTGTTCTGCAACATAAACAATAAGAGAAACAAATGCAGATGAAACATAAAAGTGAAAGCTTGTTAGGCATAAAATATAACTCATGAGGAAGGCTATCTGAATGTTGGAATATCCCTATTAATGTAATACATTAGTGGGGATCTACAATTGGAACAATTGAAATTTATGCTTGTGAGCTTACCTGGAAATTCATGTACTGTCTGTCATGTTTGGAAGCTCTTGCCTTCAAAATGTCACAGAAAGATTTGACAGAATAATGACTTTCTACAAACGGCCTCTATACAACCATTTCATAAGCTCCATGCTGAAAGCTATCTTAGGAAGTTGACGACCTAAAAAAACAAAATGCAATACTGAATAAATCGAACGAGTGAATAAAAAATGTCTCAATAAAAAACATCATAGAGAAGTGATTGCTTTTATCATTAACCAAAGAAATGAATAATAACTAAACTGCATGATAAAAATAGTATTTGTAAAAGTCAAAATAACATGTATTTCAGGTTAGAAACCCTGATGAGTCGTGCTGAAAGCCAAACCCCAATAAATTCAAACAGTATGAAACAAGTGAGAAAAATATGAGAAGGCGTACATATACCCAAATTAGTTAAACAATAACTATTGTGCATGAAGGTTGGTGCAAAAACCACAAAGTTTGAAAAGATTTTAAAATAATTGACCAATTAAATTATTGAGTAGGACAAAGGGATGCAACTTAGAAAAAGGACTGATACGTCTACTAACACAGAAAGAACCCAGTCTTTTATAAGCCAATGACTGGCCTAATATTTAAGTAATAGTAGGCCAGTGTAGCAGGCTCTATTTTGTGTTCGAGATCAGCACTAAAAATTTACACAAGTGTTCAATAAGTTCTTTTTACAAAACTTGTCTATTATAACAATATCTTTTATGAATTTTGAGTTGCAATCATGGTGCTTCATTTTCTAGGATATGATGATAAGCAAGACAGTGCAGAAGAGCAAAAATAATGTTTAAAATTTTTGACATTACCCCCCAT
>NW_008711042.1:1092863-1093925 GCF_000327385.1 Lottia gigantea | reverse complement strand
AAGATGGCAGTCTTTGGTGCACCCCCTCCTCTCCCCCTGCTTCCCTCTCCCCAAGATTGTGCGTTACTTACCGGGGCAGGAATATTAACCACGCCGATATTGAAGCCATAGAGGAAAGAATTACCAAGTACGGCCACAAACGTACTAAATATTAAACTAAACGTAAAGTTGATTTCTCGTTCCTGAAAATAGAAAAGAAACAAAAATGATGTGGATATTTAATAGTGTTAGTCCAATCAATTAAAATTTGATTACGATTGCTTTTCTTTTTTGTTTTTCTGATATCTTCTACATTGTAATCAAAACAGATTTCTACTAAAGGCCCGCCCCAATAATTTTATTTTAAACCAATCAAAGTATGTCGTGTAAAACCCGTTTCTTGATGCAAAATAAGGAATTGTTTGTCATATTGTTCTACTTTAGGTTTTGATATACCACAATTCCTTATTTTATCAAGAAACAGATCCTTCATTTCACACTTTGATTGGTTAAAAAATACTACCTTTGGAACGGATCTTTGGTAGGAAAGTTGCTAGATTACTTTGGAGACTGACCATTTTGTTTGTTGGTAATCCATAGGCCCGCGCACAGCGCCCGGTGGTCCGAACTGTCAGTCGCCCCAGTAAGGGGAAATATTTATAATAACACTGGCATATATAGTTCGTCGACGGTATACAGCGTCTTTCATGAAATGGACGTAAAACTCCATTTTAATTCAATCGATGTTGTTTGTGTTGAAATGTCGGACTTAGAACTTCAGTTGTTATATCAAAGGTCAAAATCAAAAAACCAACAAAAAAACCCAAAAAACCCCACTCAGACTTCTTTAAGATATCTCGATAATTCGATCAAGGTGCATTCAGTACTGATTAGCTTATCATTGAGATATGTCAAGATAACGACGGTTCAAAAAGAGGTTGCCTAAACGTCATAATTTATTTTAGGAACACTTGCTATGATATTCCTATTTTCTCTAAAGATACATAGACGTGGGAGTAACAAGATATCAAATGCCTTCATTTATATCATGAAGCCCACTAAATATCTTTTCTTTTCTGGTGT
>NW_008711042.1:1082041-1092813 GCF_000327385.1 Lottia gigantea | reverse complement strand
CAATATAGGTCCAATCAAACATTGTTTGTACACGATGCATGTTACACGTGCTGAGAAGAACTCATCTCAATAATTAAGGAAAATAGTATCGTATCTAGAAAATACCTGAGGAGGGGGCAAAACATGAGAGTCGATAACCGTAGGACCAAAGTCCCTGGATCCACGGGTTTGGAGGCTGCCTGAGGTCCCCCAGAAGCCAATGGCCTGAGATGAATTTTGAACACGTAGATAACTAAATTTGGAGTATAAAAGAAGGTCTAAACTCCATTTCATAATTTCACAGAACTAGAAACAAAATATTAAAATATGGCAATCAAAATATGTTTTATATATCAGATGATCGTTTCCTTAAACGTAGGCCGGTTATCTAATCAATACTTTATCAACTGTTTTAAACCTGGAACTGATATCTGATGACTCAGCAATTCTGCGTTGTATTAAGATATGTGACCATTAAAGGCATTGTAAATAAGTGTTCTAATTTTTTTATGTGTATCAGGGACACCGATAGCATCAATTTGCAACATTCCAAATCGCGAAGGGCCTTATTTGATACAAGCATATTATGCGATTAGTGACGTCATTTAACAGTTAGTTTTAGTGATTGAAAATTGGAATGGTGAAAATTGGAATGGTTTAAAATGATGCATCTGTGTCCCCGATACAAATATAAAATCAAATTGTACGTCAAGAAATTGTCATTGTCCAAACATGATTGTAAATAAATCAAATTTTCGGGTAATTTGATCTGGTTGAATGAACCGTATTTAAAAAAACACAATAAATATACCCTTATAATCCCAATAATCTGATATTAAATTACGATGGTATATCTATCTAACAATATCTATATCGAAATATATGTCAACTTTATAACAAATATATCGTTGATTACGTATTTTCATATATTTAATATTCTAATCATTTTGTATCTTTCAGTATTCCTCTAATTATCGATTTCTTACTCAAATATTTTCCGTCCGCTTCCAAAAACACAATGATAAGATGGGCAAACCCATTCTGAAAGCAATAAACTGCCATTGTGCCAATGTTGCCGATGATCTTAAAAAATGCAGGCTTCACACTGTTCCCATATTGATATCGAATGGCCATACCAATACGGAAAGTTGAATTTCGAGCGAAGATAGCCCCGAACTATTTTTGCCAACACTCTCGAAATAGTTGCCGGAAGCTGAAAAACTCAACCGATGGTCATACGATGGGTTAAGATGTCCTCACGAATGACCCGATATTTATACGCTAAGGTCCGAATTTGAGCATTTCCTTCATCGTGAGTGCATCTGGTGTCAATTTCGGGACAGTGTGATGCGACCTAAATAGATATCATAGTTTAGTATGGATCACAGTTCAGCCGCGGCGGGCGCTCCTCAAGCAATCTTTGTCGCTGTCTTTTTTTCACTTTTCAGTTTTACGCGTTTTGTGTTATCAAGGTTATGATAGTATAATCTAAAGGTAAAGATATCAGATTTTTCTGTTTACATTGTACCCGATTAATTCAAAAATAAAAAAATCAAGTGGCCGACAGAATTTTAGTCCTTGTGTGCTACCTTCCTTCCCTTTGCAGCATTCAGCAGTCCGACGTCTGCAAATTTACTGACGTTTTATGACGTTGCTATCACGGAGGCCTTCAGACATTAATAGGAACTTTTTAGGCATTTATAATCACAGGAACCACACACTGGATATTGGAATGGTGCAAATTATTGCTAGTCATTATGGTCATGATACATATGAAAAGGTTAGAAACCCCCTTATAATTCCTTTACATCCTCACAGTGCCAAGCTATTACTTACTTCGTCTTATACCTTGACTGCAATTGGCACTAATTTTGGATCACGGTCTTAAAGACTGTAAACATTGTTTATTGGCCATTCCTTTTTGTCGTGAGCTGTGATTGGCTATATTTGCTAACGTACAATCCAATCAAATCGTTTACAAACTTCCGTGATACAAGAATAGTGGTTATTGCAGTCAAGGTATATGACGAAATTGGTAATAGCTTGACGTTGTGAAGATTCCTCTTTAAAGGCACACAATTTTGTCCATTTATGGTTATCACAATGCCTATATTATGAGCCAAACTTAAACTAGTTATTTATTCAATGCTCCTGCTAGATCTCATTATCACAATGCTATTACGAACTGTACCTAATACCTTGACTTCAATAGGCTCTTTCTTGTATCACGGAATACATCGATTTGAATAGATTGTACGCTAGCGAATGCAACCAATCAGAGCCCTCGACATAAAAACTGTAAATATTACGGCTTATTACGTTATAGTCTGTCGTTATTGTACAATTAAATCAAATAAAAAAAATATACCAATGAAGTCAAGGTATTAGACGCAGTAATGACAGTCACGTCGTAAGGGTAGGGTTCGAGGGGGCAGGGCCCCAGCAATTGAGAATTAAGTCCCAGCAAAACATTCTTCGGTTCAGCAGAGATTGATTCATTTCATCTATGGACAAAATCCAGAAAATTAAATTTTGATTCGTTTTCGGCACCTCAAAATTGTTAGAAATTCTCTGGGCCTTGAATTCTCAAATTTTCTGAGTGCAAAATCTGAGCCCCAGCACCAATTCATTCCTGGCGACGGAGTTGAGTAATGGTTATAAGACATTTATATCTACTCTATTTAAAGAAATGTCAATAAGAATTCTATGTCAAGGATAAGATTGTAGGTTAATCCTTATAGCAAACATTTGTTCAGTGAAGGCTACAATAGAATGGACGGTAATATAATAGTGATTACCAGACAGAGAGCACATGGCGGTCATACACCACGGGTCATTGTAAAAGTTCAAGTGCCCCAGCGGTATATGGAAGTGCATGGACAAGGCGCTAGGAATAGAGAGCAAAGAGTGCTTGGGATCGAATGCAATCGACAAGGATCCTGAGAGGGGTAACGCTGAAAACCCCAACAGCTACTGCAATGGTGTCATTAAAGTGTAAGGACGCGGCTTGGGTTACAACCGAGAACAGGCAGACAACATGATATATAGCACATGGTTCCAAGACCTCTGCCTTGACCCACAGTACACCAACCCCAAAGGCAAGCATATGAGTACATGTTGAAGTCTAAAATCTATAAAGTGTCCCGAGAGACCTACGAAGGCTAGACAACGACATTTGTTTTAAAAGTACAGCTATAATATCAGAAGTCAAGGTTGACACTTGACGGATCCTAATCTGACTCATTTTTATTTCTTTCGTAGAGCAACAGCTATGTCTTTCATCTTTTAAATCATGTAAATATTGAAACGTCTGGTCGGTCATATTATCAAATTTAGAAATTTTGGCGAAAGTTTCCAGTCGGGACACGTGCAAGACAATCAAGACAAGTGCAATGTCATCAACGAAAAAACGTGAAAGGATAAACTAGATGTACAGACAACACGTCAAACATCACGAACGTCGCCTTTCTCACTTATCTCTTATTGAATCAAAATCAATTACACCAACAGACACAACCGGAAGTTAACAATTGGACCAAACTTGACACTCGCTCCTACGTATGATGATTAATAATGTAAAACTAATGTCGAGTAAGAAATAAATATAATAATTATTATTCATTATATATTCAGATCCAGCTATTATTTCTTCTTTGTCGCGTTTAAAATTGTTTCATACGGTTTTACTATATTTCAACAGGTTTCACAGTAGATCCAATACGTAGAACGTAATGTTTTCGGTAATAAAAAAAGATTCATATTTGACTTTTTACTACCGAAAACTTTAATAGCTGCCACATACTACCAACGGCGTCGACGTCAATTTTGACACGAAGGAACTTTAGATCATTTGATGATCTCTGATTTGCCACGATTATCCTTAATCTAAAATTTTATTTTTGGCATTGGCAACATGAATTAAATAGAATTAGTTTGATTACTATTATCTCGATAAATCCGACATTTTTCGTTTTCTCACAAAACCTTTCATTTGAGTCTACATGTACATTAAAGCTGTCTCCTTTTAAGACACGACCTTTATATCCCATAAAAACACATATTAAAAGCTGTAAGACACGTTATGTAACGTTTTAACCTAAAAATAACTTACTGAGGCTGGTAAGAAAGTAGTCGTCGCTTCATAAACCGGCATGTTTCAGCTATCCTAGTTCGTAACCTTCAACAATAAACTCCACAAAACTTAAAAAATTCACCAACAATAATATGTCTATTCATTCCATATCGTTACTTCTACCTACCGACCCATTTAATCCGCATTAATCACAGATTGATTTGATCCTAAACGGTGAATAAGAAGCTAACAATAAGTAGTCTACACTGCCACATACTCTGTCACTCTCTTAACAAGTGTGACTCTATTACCCAGTGTGACCCCTTTATATCAAATAACAGCTGACATTGATAAAGGGTACCCGTATTTGAGTGTAATATGCCCGACGTTCCATTGAACAAACGGTCCAAAAATTAATTGAATATCACGACTTTGAGTTGACATCATGCATCTTCATACAAACAAATTGTTCAAAAGTCCCCTAAATCTTCAGGACTGAATAGGAATAAATTTATGCTAGATCAACAAAGGTGATGTCATATAATTTCGATAATTGCACAACCCATAGACATATGGTTTGAAATATTCAACAAAATATTTGTATTTTGCATCGGATATAAGAAAAACGTGAATAAGGGCCTCGTCTCCCAAAAATGGGGTACAAATAGGGTACACAGACTCAATAGGGGGGAGGGGATTGGGGACAAATGTTGAGCCTGAATTCAAAATGCGGCAACTCCGTGGACGCGTCAGTCACAAGCCTCACATTGAGCGTCTGAAAGGGTTCTCCCAAGAATTTTTTAAAAATAGAATTAATTCGGTGCATTCTGATGCATAATTTAGTGTAAAAATATGAACATATCATTTATTTCTAAATCAAGAAACTGTCAGTGCAAATGGAATTGTTTCTGCTGAAAAGTACGCTACAGGTATTGAGATTTCAGATGGTAAAGATATTGTGACGACTGGACCCCTTTATTAAACTGTGTCAGTAACGGCGATAGGCAGTTTATACCAGCCGCCCTTCGTCACGTGGATAAGAAATGTCTCTCAGTCAGAGTACAGTCTAGTATAAATAAAACATTTAATCAATTCATAAGACTTCGTTTCGTAATATCGAATATCACACCAGAAAGTGCAGGCAACCATTATAACGATCCAATGCCTCTTCTGATCAAATTGACTGAGTTAAACTGAACAGTAGATAGCACCGACTGCTTTTAATACAGTTTAAGAATACAATAAACAACCCCCACCGGCAGGAGGGAATTGAAGCTAGTGGGGGACTGAAGACCCTCCCCTGAAACCCAGTAGACCCTAGAATGCATTTCTGGTGATTTTGAAGCGGCTTTCATCTTTAAACATGCGCAGTCACCAATCCTCTGATTCGGTGACGTATTTTGGCGGTAGTTTTTGGGCCATGCTCACTCCCTCTTTTGGGGCCATAAAATTAAATCTATTCTACTTTCACTTCCAAAATCGCGTTTTCCGGGTTCCCGCACTAGAGATTTTTTAGACCACACAAACGTGACTAGTGCTCTGTAAAATCCGCAAAGGGACGCTACTGCTCGGCTTTTTTCCTCATACGAAAGACTAGATGCTTTTTCCATTTCAACCCCTCCGACCAGTATTTTGAGAACTCATTAGAGTGTGATAACAGAATACCTATTAACAACTATGTTGTCGGTGAAATTATGAATAGGCACCTACTCTATTTCTGGTGCACCTTATCCTAAACAAAAAAACCCTTACGTTCATACACAGGATTTAATAAAATCCCATTCACAAAAATATCTAAGGTAAACATATCACCGAGGTAAAATAAAAACATGTGGAGGATTTACGAGAAACTCAAGATCCACTTCTCGACAGTGCAAACAGTCACAAAATCAATTTCGTATCAGCATGAATTGCACAACCTTGTTTAATTGTAAAGTGATCTCAAAATGTGATCTCAATGATCGAGTTGGGGCATGCCCCTAACGTCACATTTGACTCGAAGATCTTTAGAAACTCTGCAAAAGCACTTCATCTTTAATATAGTCGTAGCGTTTATGTCTCTGGTGTCTTCATATCGAGTTGTTTCTGATGTTAGATAACCTAATACATTGTATTGAGTTGTGTCTGATGTTAGATAACCTAATACATTGTATTGAGTTGTTTCTGATGTTAGATAACCTTATATCGAGTTGTTTCTGATGTTAGATAACTTCATATCGAGTTGTTTCTGATGTTAGATAACCTTATATCGAGTTGTTTCTGATGTTAGATAACCTAATATCGAGATGTCTCTGATGTTAGATAACCTAATATCGAGTTGTCTCTGATGTTAGATAACCTTATATCGAGTTGTTTCTTATGTTAGATAACTTCATATCGAGTTGTTTCTGATGTTAGATAACCTTATATCGTGTTGCCCCTGACGTCCGATAACCTTATATCGATTTGTCTATGTACATGTATATGGTGTTTGATATCTTGATGTCTACTCACAACTATTTCCAGCTGTCTGGCGTAAAGTTGATTAATCAACAAAGGTGTTGCTCTAATGGGAAGGTCTTTGCCGGTATACTCATGTTCGTACCAGTAATTCAATATAAACTTGTCCGTCTACACTAGGAAAACACTAACAGAAGCACTTTGGGTGGTTGGGTTATTCAAAGCTAGAAGTCTAATTGGGAAATACCCTTTATCTTCATCTGTTTACGAATAGTCCGGATAACACAATATCCACCCTTATTCCGGTCGACTCTTATGATTGTAACCTGGTTTACTATCTTAGTAACCGATTCTATATAATTACTAGACATGTCCACTATAACTATAAAGTAAAAGTTTAGTATTTCTATAATGACACTCGGCTCTATGCACCCTAATACTGTCACTGTATATTTCACCTTTCTTTATATACAGGCCGTTCCTTTGGCATGCATCACCGAAGAAATCACCGAACTCGGAGAATAGTACCGACACCGCCTCAGTAGCAGCGTAGTACGAACACCTTTCGGATGTGAAGGGGCCATTATAATGTAAATATTTTGTTATTGTATATCATTCGATTATTTCCATAGCTTTGTTTATAATTATTATCTTGCTGTGAATTATTCATAGAGAAATTAACGCCACTGATATTATAATCCCATTCTTAATTTACTGTAATGTTAAAGAGAGGTTAGGTCGAGCATTTGGATTTTCAAGTACTGTTAGTAACTGGACCAACGATTGTCATCGGTTGCTTCTATGACCATTATATCCATAGAATTTGCTAGCTAATTTTCTATATGCACGTATCGGTTAAATACGACAGATCCTATGAGAATAAGAGTCGATCCCAAACGGGTCCGCCATTCCATCTTGCAAACACAACTGGGGTCCATTTTAAGTCCATCCGTCCAGCCTAAAAAAGAATAAAGCTACAGACCACATACATGTACTCGTGACACAACATTTGGTGTGTAAATATATTGAATGTCGACTAGACTATAGTATACCATCGATTTTCATTGCAAAAAAAGGACAGAACAGTCAGGGTCGTAGCAAGTCAAGACGTCTTGGTCTATAGGCATACTTCGTGACTTCGTGTAAAAGTAGAGCGTGGCGTGGTTTGAAACTTGGAGACTTCATTTCAAGATTTTAGAAACCAAATGTCTGTTTCTTCAAATGTCCATGAAGTTAGCGTCTAGAAGTTCATTGCCCCTATCCTCTCAAGTCAATAGGTCTATCACCGTCAAAACTGGCCAAAAGCATAGAATATACCTTAAATTTTGATATATTAGACCTGTGTATTTCCATTGATTTCCATCTTCGTCTAACACAGTGGTAGTATGAGTTTCACTTCAAAATAAACATGACTTATTTACTGTAGAGTTTCCACGCCGTTTCTATTGACACGTGCAGTGGCTCACTTTCGTCTGTCAACTGTCATCAATAGGACCAGACGTGATTCAAAATGACAAAATGGTTAGTAACGCCCACGAGGTCACCGAGATCTTAACAACGTGAAGACTCGAAATCTTTATAATCTGAAATGTCTTTCTCATTCAAGAAGAATTTCGTTTTCCTTTCAAATGTCGACCAGGCTGGATACAGAAAAACTGTAACAGACAAGACCCTTTTCCATTTCAGTTCCTCTGATCTGCATCACTGAAAATCCACAATTTATCATCTCGACCTTTGCTTTAAGTTAAATCGTACTTTGAGCGAGATCAGATTTTGCCAGCTTCGGACTTTAATGATCGCAAATAGAAATGGCTGCCATAAAGTAGATCAGTGGAATCATTCACAAACTCTATATTGATTTCATGATAAGAATAGAAGCCAGGTTGATTGACAAGATTCCTAAAATAGAACGTTGTTACGTGAGTCAATCAAGGAAACAGACTACACTACAAATAATTCCTTTTACCCCTCAGCGACTTTCCTAACTGCTTTTCGTTTCGTATTTTCCCAGCATGTGAACATCGTACAAAATTTAGATATGACATTAACGAAACGATATTACAAATTTGTATTAGTCTACAATATAAATACAACTTGCCCATTTTGACAGTTAGATTGAAGGTGTTCAATGTTAATGTTCGCAATTTAATTCAAATTGCCTACGCTACACCTCGCTTTGAATATTTCCTTGAAAATTTGTTGTCCTCCGTTAGTAGTGTCCACGCGAATACAGAAACGCAACACTGTAACTGTAATAATAACATGTCTAAATTTCGTGTCCGACATTTGGTAATTGTAGTGCAAAACTGGAAATATCACGAAAAATTGATAGGCGTTGAACCAGTGTAGGTCATTATAATTGAAGAATGGTAAAAACAAGTTGTTAGATGTTGAACCAGTGTGGGTCATTATAATTGAAGAATGGTAGAAACAAGTTGCTAGATGTTGAACCAGTGTGGGTCATTATAATTGAAGAATGGTAGAAACAAGTTGCTAGATGTTGAACCAGTGTGGGTCATTATAATTGAAGAATGGTAGAAACAAGTTGCTAGATGTTGAACCAGTGTGGGTCATTATAATTGAAGAATGGTAGAAACAAGTTGTTAGATGTTGAACCAGTGTAGGTCATTATATGAAGAATGGTAGAAACAAGTTGCTAGATGTTGATCCAGTGTAGGTCATTATAATTGAAGAATGGTAGAAACAAGTTGCTAGATGTTGAACCAGTGTAGGTCATTATAATTGAAGAATGGTAGAAACAAGTTGCTAGATGTTGAACCAGTGTATGTCATTATAATTGAAGAATGGTAGAAACAAGTTGTTAGATGTTGAACCAGTGTAGGTCATTATAATTGAAGAATGGTAGAAACAAGTTGCTAGATGTTGAACCAGTGTAGGTCATTATAATTGAAGAATGGTAGAAACAAGTTGCTAGATGTTGAACCAGTGTAGGTCATTATAATTGAAGAATGGTAGAAACAAGTTGCTAGATGTTGAACCAGTGTGGGTCATTATAATGGAAGAATGGTAAAAACAAGTTGTTAGATGTTGAACCAGTGTAGGTCATTATAATTGAAGAATGGTAGAAACAAGTTGCTAGATGTTGAACCAGTGTAGGTCATTATAATTGAAGAATGGTAGAAACAAGTTGCTAGATGTTGAACCAGTGTAGGTCATTATAATTGAAGAATGGTAGAAACAAGTTGCTAGATGTTGAACCAGTGTAGGTCATTATAATTGAAGAATGGTAGAAACAAGTTGTTAGATGTTGAACCAGTGTAGGTCATTATAATTGAAGAATGGTAGAAACAAGTTGCTAGATGTTGAACCAGTGTAGATCATTATAATTGAAGAATGGTAGAAACAAGTTGCTAGATGTTGATCCAGTGTAGGTCATTATAATTGAAGAATGGTAGAAACAAGTTGTTAGATGTTGAACCAGTGTAGGTCATTATAATTGAAGAATGGTAGAAACAAGTTGCTAGATGTTGAACCAGTGTAGGTCATTATAATTGAAGAATGGTAGAAACAAGTTGTTAGATGTTGAACCAGTGTAGGTCATTATAATTGAAGAATGGTAGAAACAAGTTGCTAGATGTTGAACCAGTGTAGGTCATTATAATTGAAGAATGGTAGAAACAAGTTGCTAGATGTTGATCCAGTGTAGGTCATTATAATTGAAGAATGGTAGAAACAAGTTGCTAGATGTTGAACCAGTGTGGGTCATTATAATGGAAGAATGGTAAAAACAAGTTGTTAGATGTTGAACCAGTGTAGGTCATTATAATTAAAGAATGGTAGAAACAAGTTGCTAGATGTTGAACCAGTGTGGGTCATTATAATTGAAGAATGGTAGAAACAAGTTGCTAGATGTTGAACCAGTGTAGGTCATTATAATTGAAGAATGGTAGAAACAAGTTGTTAGATGTTGATCCAGTGTAGGTCATTATAATTGAAGAATGGTAGAAACAAGTTGCTAGATGTTGATCCAGTGTAGATCATTATAATTGAAGAATGGTAGAAACAAGTTGTTAGATGTTGAACCAGTGTAGGTCATTATAATTGAAGAATGGTAGAAACAAGTTGCTAGATGTTGAACCAGTGTAGGTCATTATAATTGAAGAATGGTAGAAACAAGTTGTTAGATGTTGAACCAGTGTAGGTCATTATAATTGAAGAATGGTAGAAACAAGTTGCTAGATGTTGATCCAGTGTAGGTCATTATAATTGAAGAATGGTAGAAACAAGTTGTTAGATGTTGAACCAGTGTAGGTCATTATAA
>NW_008711042.1:1073278-1081991 GCF_000327385.1 Lottia gigantea | reverse complement strand
CAACTTGCCCATTTTGACAGTTAGATTGAAGGTGTTCAATGTTAATGTTCGCAATTTAATTCAAATTGCCTACGCTACACCTCGCTTTGAATATTTCCTTGAAAATTTGTTGTCCTCCGTTAGTAGTGTCCACGCGAATACAGAAACGCAACACTGTAACTGTAATAATAACATGTCTAAATTTCGTGTCCGACATTTGGTAATTGTAGTGCAAAACTGGAAATATCACGAAAAATTGATAGGCGTTGAACCAGTGTAGGTCATTATAATTGAAGAATGGTAAAAACAAGTTGCTAGATGTTGAACCAGTGTATGTCATTATAATTGAAGAATGGTAGAAACAAGTTGTTAGATGTTGAACCAGTGTGGGTCATTATAATTGAAGAATGGTAGAAACAAGTTGCTAGATGTTGAACCAGTGTGGGTCATTATAATTGAAGAATGGTAAAAACAAGATGCTAGATGTTGAACCAGTGTGGGTCATTATAATTGAAGAATGGTAGAAACAAGTTGTTAGATGTTGAACCAGTGTAGGTCATTATAATTGAAGAATGGTAGAAACAAGTTGCTAGATGTTGAACCAGTGTGGGTCATTATAATTGAAGAATGGTAGAAACAAGTTGCTAGATGTTGAACCAGTGTGGGTCATTATAATTGAAGAATGGTAAAAACAAGTTGCTAGATGTTGAACCAGTGTGGGTCATTATAATTGAAGAATGGTAGAAACAAGTTGTTAGATGTTGAACCAGTGTAGGTCATTATAATTGAAGAATGGTAGAAACAAGTTGTTAGATGTTGAACCAATGTAGGTCATTATAATTGAAGAATGGTAGAAACAAGTTGCTAGATGTTGAACCAGTGTAGATCATTATAATTGAAGAATGGTAGAAACAAGTTGCTAGATGTTGAACCAGTGTAGGTCATTATAATTGAAGAATGGTAGAAACAAGTTGCTAGATGTTGAACCAGTGTATGTCATTATAATTGAAGAATGGTAGAAACAAGTTGTTAGATGTTGAACCAGTGTAGGTCATTATAATTGAAGAATGGTAGAAACAAGTTGCTAGATGTTGAACCAGTGTAGGTCATTATAATTGAAGAATGGTAGAAACAAGTTGCTAGATGTTGAACCAGTGTAGGTCATTATAATTGAAGAATGGTAGAAACAAGTTGCTAGATGTTGAACCAGTGTATGTCATTATAATGGAAGAATGGTAGAAACAAGTTGTTAGATGTTGAACCAGTGTGGGTTATTATAATTGAAGAATGGTAGAAACAAGTTGCTAGATGTTGAACCAGTGTAGGTCATTATAATTGAAGAATGGTAGAAACAAGTTGTTAGATGTTGAACCAGTGTAGGTCATTATAATTGAAGAATGGTAGAAACAAGTTGCTAGATGTTGAACCAGTGTATGTCATTATAATTGAAGAATGGTAGAAACAAGTTGTTAGATGTTGAACCAGTGTGGGTCATTATAATTGAAGAATGGTAGAAACAAGTTGTTAGATGTTGAACCAGTGTAGGTCATTATAATTGAAGAATGGTAGAACTGTAGAAACAGACGTTGAACTATTACAATAGAGAATCAAGTAAATAATCTCAATAGCAGAATTGCCAGTCACGATATTTATTAAGACTCTTGTCATCCATTATAATCTTTCTTAAACTCTATTCAAATGATTAAACTTCCAGACAATGTAAGGTTTCTGTTGACACTATCGAGAATAATGGTATATATTATGATAATCATATTATATAGCCTACAAATGGCAGGTCAAGTACGAACTGGAGCTACACAAATCCAGACTGAAGCTAGCCCAATTTAGGTCCCAGTGGAGGGGGTTAGTTAAATTAAAATCAGAGTCTTTTTTCAATTTTTTATGTTTTATTTTTAATAGAGCCACTTCAATTAGGGTCTAAAGGCGATCCTCTTGAAAATCTAGTCGAAAAAAGACACCACCAGTCAATCAAATTTCTTCCTTCTCCACCGCAGGAATTTTGTGACGCGAACGAAATACAATTCGGAATGCTCATATTGTACGCGTCACAAAATCTCGGCAGGATGGCATACGAAACTACAGGGTTCTTACATGTAAATAACACACACGAACATTTCATTTTAATCTCTAACTCGGCTTGATAAGTCGAATTTCTTAAAAGGCCTAATATTTCAGCAAAGCCTTCAAATCACGTTAAAGACATTTGTAAGCCTAGATATGTGATTCGAAGTCTTTGTTGAAATATTGGAGCCTTTTTCAAAATTAGAGTGTGTTACATCCACGTAAGAACCATACGTAGTTTCGCATGAGCGGGACGGTTTAATTGGTGGGGTTATTGCTCAACAAATCCATTGTCACACACCATTGTCCATATATCCCCCGACCCCCCTCCACCTCTTGGACTATCAGGTCTTGAAAATTCAAGTTACTAACTTGAAAATTCAACATACTAACTTGAAAATTCAACATACTAACTTGAAAATTCACGTTACTAAATTCAACATACTAGCTTGAAAATTCAACATACTAGCTTGAAAATTCAACATACTAGCTTAAAAATTCAACATACTAACTTGAAAATTCAACATACTAGCTTGAAAATTCAACATACTAACTTAAAAATTCAACATACTAACTTGAAAATTCAACATACTAGCTTGAAAATTCAACATACTAACTTGAAAATTCAACATACTAGCTTGAAAATTCCCCAAAAAAATGAATGGCCCTAATACGTTTCCGTAGTTATAGATACATGTGTCTTGTATTTTAATTTAATATAATCGGCGCTCTAAATTTCATCACATTGTATGTAATAACTGTTAATAATCAGTCTGTGGAGATATAATGGTTTATAATGATATATAATGTTGATGTCATGGTAATTTTATTCTTATGTACTATGCTCTTAATGTGGTATTAATCACGAGGAATAGTAGGCTAAATAGTTGTGTATTGTGTTTATATATTGGATCATAATTACACATTGAGAGGATAGAGATTGGATAAGAGCTGTGGCGACGGTAGTAGATGGGGTTGGCATTTGCTCCCTAAAATTATATTATTTGTACCCACAAACTGTACCCTCACTTCAATTTTAAGAAATTTCAAAGTATAAATTTCATTCTTTTTATCCCCTCAAAAATTGTCAGAATGTACATCCATTCATTCTACTTTTTCCAAATGTCTCATACTCTCGACTTTTCCATAGCATTTGGAGTGGACCCGTTTAGAATAGCAACTCCGACAGTTGCCCCTCCCCCCACCCCCTCCCCCACCTCCTCTTATCTAGCCAGTCTTCCTCCAATGTATACCCTCCCTGTGGCTAGGTTCATTAAAGAGTTCCTTTGAGTAACCATCTTGTTTATTATTTTTTATAATGACGTTATAAGATTTCCTCTAGAAGACAACAACCCGTTGGACCTCCACGTTAATGTCTGTAACCTTGACATTCGAATGTTATTTCTAATGACCTTCAACTTGCTGGAACCGTAAACAATATGTGTCTGGGTCTAAAAGCCGATACCACCATACTATCTTTTGAATCTAACATTGTGCTGTATTAACACGCAGCACAGCTTAGTATCAAATCTAATTGGTTTATCAAAGATCATTTCAGACTGCGATTCGGACTATTATTTTCAATGCTTTGGTATTTCATCATCACCAACAACGTGACCTGTGTGTTAAATAAGTACATCCCGGTTGTGTTAAATAACACGAAATTTCAACCAAAATTTCATTTCGCACATAAACCAAATATGATAGTCATAATGTACGAACATCAAGCTATCGGAATACCTAAAAATATTCTAAATTATTAATTTCACGTCCTTACATGAAGCGAAACATTTAGTGAAATTTAATCGTAAACCATCCACGTTTCAATTCGATTGATATTGACTAGTTATTACCGTGTTCTCATTGGCTGAACCTCGTACACTGATAGTGTATAGTTTGACCTATATCAAAGTCAGTTATCTTAACGGATGATAAATCTGTTTTAGGCGGCCTAAGGCGAAATCTTAAGCCGGGCAACAGGTAAAATTACACCACCAGATAAAAACGTAAAATTTTAAATTCACTTACCTCAGTCATTATGGTGAAATTTAAGCCAATTTTCCCAGCAAACGAGCGTCAGTAGAGTTGCGTTTCTCGTCTATGAAATTCGTCCTTTGAGTGACGTCAATTCCTAAAACGAAGACGATTGGATGATATTTACTATTTTATATTTATGGGTTAGTTAGGTGTAGTTTTAGTTAAAACGCGAGGAAAATGTTTTAAGAGCACATATTTACATTTAAACGATTTAAAACACATATTTTTATGTCAAACGATTAGAGATTTTACGAAATTTTGAAATTAGACTGAATTTTTAAACAAATATAATATATAAAGGTTGTGCATTTATCAATAAACGACCCGTGGGATTGGCTATTTTATTTTTTATTTTTTACGTCCTCATTTAATTTCATTCATTCATAAAATTCATTCATAAATAATTGCATAGACAAATATACATACTACGTGTATAGGGTGAAATGGTTTAGTGATTTTCAATACATGATGATGAAATTGCAAATTTAAAATAAACTGTGTGTCTACATAGGTGTGGTAAAATATTGACAATAAAAGTATGTTTTTATACTCGAATCTATCAAAACGTGATTATTGAGCTGTATACCTTTTCACACATTATGAAGAATATATACCAAGGGTAAGGTATCTATGTGACCTAAATGCAAAAATGATTAGGGCCCTAATCTCATGTAGGCCTACTGCGAATGAGCGCTTTCAAACATATATTTGTTCAAGTTTCAGTCTAGATGATGATAAAAGGAATACTATTTCTTAGGATGAACTAAATATTGAAATTTTTAATCTCGGCCAAAATGAGTCGTTGTTCATCAATGGTGTCATAACTATACAACAGAATCCCTGTATAATCCAATAAACCCATAAAACTAAGTAATAATTAATGATAATTAAACACAGTAATTAGCTTCAATAATTATCTAGTTTAATGGATAAATCATCCTATATAGAAATTGTATTCTTTAGTCTTGGTACCCATCTGATGAATATATCTTATCGACCAAGTTTGAAATATCAAATTTTATGTCTATGCTAATAGGTAGTATCCTTATAAATACGAATGCGGAGAAACCTAGATATATATCCTATATTTAACACTGTATGCTATTGAAATTTGAATGGTTATTTTCCGGAAATAATTTAGCTTTATACCCGTTTAAATTTGAAATAAAAGATTGGAAACAAGCTTGAATATTTTGTCCTTTTACGATTTATAATCAAGCTTCACTGTAAGACTAGCGTATGCTAGTTTAAATCCACTAGTACAGCATAATCATGATCATAGTCCTCGTCTTGGTGACATTGTGCGACTGTGTTTCTGACATCTTCATTCCTTTTGTTGAGGGGTCTATAGATAACACGAAAGAAACAGACAGACAGACAACCATTATTACAATGGTAACAAATAAGGTTCACTTCAGATCCTTCTACCAGCTGGTCACGTGACCAAACCCTTTGGCAATGATCTTTCCTGCATTATCTGTAGCCATGTACAGCTGGGTCGACACGAATCGTGAGGAGAGATGACTTATTCAAGTTCAGCAGATTTGCACACTTTAATAACTGAAGTCCAAATTGACAAGAGCTAACAAGTATTTCGGAGTTCGTCAAGACATTGGTGCGGCAATAAGAGTCACACTTACAATAGTAGGACATAAAGTAGGCGACCTCATTTTACCCGAACCCATTTGAAGCGAACTCGTTTTGAATTTACAATAGTAGGACATAAAGTAGGCAAACTCGTTTTAAATCTCGTTTTAAATTTACAATAGTACGACATAAAGTAAGAGAACTCGGTTTAAATTTATAATAGTACGACATAAAGTAGGCGAACTCGTTTTAAATTTATAATAGTAGGACAAAAAGTAGGCGAAATCGTTTAAAATGTATAATTGAAGGACAAAAAGTCGGCGAACTCGTTTTAAATGTATAATTGAAGGACAAAAAGTCGGCGAACTCGTTTTAAATGTATAATAGAAGGACATAAAGTAGGCGAACTCGTTTTAAATTAACAATAGAGGGACAAAAAGTACGCGAACTCGTTTTAAATGTTTAATAGAAGGACAAAAAGTAGGCGAACTCGTTTAAAATGTATAATTGAAGGACAAAAAGTCGGCGAACTCGTTTTAAATGTATAATTGAAGGACAAAAAGTCGGCGAACTCGTTTTAAATGTATAATAGAAGGACATAAAGTAGGCGAACTCGTTTTAAATTAACAATAGAGGGACATAAAGTCGGCGAACTCGTTTTAAATGTATAATAGAAGGACATAAAGTAGGCGAACTCGTTTTAAATGTATAATAGAAGGACATAAAGTAGGCGAACTCGTTTTGAATTAATAATGGAAGGACATAAAGTAGGCGAATTCATTGATTGGGGGGGGGGGGGATATTCCTTCTCATCTAAAACTGTTGTTGAATATTGCCACGAACAGTTCAAAATAATTATTCAAACTACCATATGTCACATACCCTAAAGGCATAGACTACTTTTATGTGTCTATAAAAATAAAGTGTGATTAAATATGAACAATAGGCCATTCCACGGTTGAATAATCATAATCCAAACCAGGTCAATTCTTTACAATTGATATTTAATCAAAACATTACTGAGATGTTATAATATTATATCTGTAGTAAACACTATTTATATTTCACCTAACATAAGACAATATCACGCAGTGGGAACAAATTTACAATAAACATGACAACAATATAGTAGAATATAGAACCGCCAGCGAAACTCGAAATTCAAAATAACAGTTCGGTAATGCATTGGTAGCAGACCAATTAAATGGGGAATTGTATCAGTTATAAATGAGGAAATATATCATTATGAAAAGCGTTACCAGGTGTCTAGAAGAGTAAGCATATCCTTAATCCCATCCTCCCAGCGTATAGTATAATTTTATTTTCCAATATATGCCTATGCGATATGGTGTTCACAGCAAATTATATGCAACTCGGACCTCAAAATCCCCGAAAAGTATCGAACCCTTTTGAATAAGTTAAAATAAGCTGATCAAATCAAGATGTTTTTTTTATAGTTGCGGGCACACGAACGGTCTTGGTCGGCGATTTTTGTCGCAAACTAGTGTCTGTCATGAGTTTCGCCGACCGGCTGCGGGCACACAAATCTACGTTTTCCATGGTTTTCGGTGCTCACGTGCGGATCGTGTAATTGAAAGAAAAATGAATCGGATTGGATTACAACGCTGTCAGACAACAAAACAATCGGCGATAAATCCTGCCGTCAACGCGATAATCTTGTCGTGGAAGCGTAAGCACACATGACATTTTACTTAAGATTCGAACCGGCGACAAAAATCGGCGACCAAGACTGGTCGTGTGCCCGTCACTTACAATCCGTGATCTGATATTATTCTTCTTAACATCGCATTTAAAAACATTATGTAAATGTTTAACAGTGGAAATCCCAGAACTCCTCAAATATACCTGAAAAATATTGCCTTGACCACAGCCTTATTGGTTGAATATTAAATGACATAGAAAAGATCTCCTGCAACTATTTTGTCAGATCATCGAAGGTAAGTGGAGTCACCCACAGAAAAAACACGAAGCAAAACGTTTAGATTTGATATTTTTATTTTTATTTAGATAAAATATGATAATGTTATTTTCATATGAATATGACAATAACACTACACTGAACCACCATCTGTCACAAATTATTGAACCGCTCAAACATTGAACCGCTGATTTGCACCACAGATATAGTACGATAAAAAGTTAACTCTATATGTGTATCGGGTGGCCCAGAAAAAAAAACGATAACAATTTTCATTTCTAGATAATTCATAAACTATCAGAGGTTAGATCATGATATTTTTACCACATAATTA
Source organism: Lottia gigantea (assembly GCF_000327385.1). Classification (NCBI taxonomy): domain Eukaryota; kingdom Metazoa; phylum Mollusca; class Gastropoda; family Lottiidae; genus Lottia; species Lottia gigantea. The sequence goes on along the minus strand of NW_008711042.1, from coordinate 1,074,033 downwards.
TAGAGATATTAGACATCTTGTCACAAAAAATACCTTCATAGGTTAAAACACTTTGCAAAATCAGCAGTTTGAAAATCCTTGAGTCATCGAATATGAGATAGTAAGTTTATACAAACCTTTTAGGACTGGGGTGTTGTATTCTGTATCTGTAGGATTAGCCTCTGTTGATCACAAATCAATTAAAATATCTGTTAATCCCAATCTCAAAACTTTAATACTTGCTCACGTCTATATACCAAGGAAACTAATTCCGTGTTTATTTTAGTACAACTGTACTTTACGACAAAACACAATGACGAAATCCCACCACTATTATTCAATCGTTTATTCTAAAAATTTGTTGAACTCGAGTTTCTGTAACACGATTATGAAATTTGAATGGTTAAGGGTCAAATCCGTATGACCTCTGCCAGATTTAAAAACACACAAGTACAAGCAATTTCATCTAAGTCGACTAACACGTTTGGTAACAAATTTGGTTTATGTTTTGATGAATTTCAGAGTAAAAAAATAAATACAAAATCGATACCACAATAGAACTCTTTTCCATAAGTAACTACAATACACACAATAATTGATTATCCGATTCCGAAGTGTGAGCCGCCCACTCCCGTTAAAAACACAAAACAAATTCACTAAGGAAACTTAGGAAACTGCTATACAAGCTTTTCTTTAAAACAAATCAGTCTTTAAATTACTACAACGAATGGAATTTTTTAATCATTTATCATGAAACTGTCATAGCAATCCGTGTT
>NW_008711042.1:1071196-1072815 GCF_000327385.1 Lottia gigantea | reverse complement strand
TGTGTTATATTCTATAATATTGTCTTGTGTTTTGTTAGAAGAGTAACAAAGACTCTGTGACGTATTTAGGCGGTTCTTTTTGACCCTCAACAGCGGTGGCATTTTGTGAGAGAGTGAAGGAATTTGATTGGTTAAAGCTGATGTCATCAGATTAGGTCAAAAGGTTATTTTACAAGGCCAGTCTTCAGACCCTAACTGATATGGCTATATTAAAAATACAAGCTAATAAAAACTGACCGAAATGAGGAAATTTTGCCAGAAAAGCAGCATTAACCTACTTTTTTCATTTTCAACTGTCAACAATACAACAATTGGGAAAACCGCCATATCTCATGCTAACACGTGACTAATATTGGTTTCACGGGAAGTGCTGTTAAGAGTCAGTCTGTACCGATTCTCCAATTCTAGCCAGCAGAAGACTATTTTAAGATGTAATGGTAAATGACATCATCCTACCTTGGCACCATTCCGGAAATTGGATTCAACGTGAGGTCGAAAAATCAACTCTTTTCTAATGAGTGTATATTAAACAACTGTTAACCTGACGTCGGGTTTTTCTGATATTAATAAAGGAGCTTGTCAAAATGAATTTTATCTGGGTTTACTAGAAACATTTTGAGAAAAATATAGCATGGTGAGTCATGATTAAAAAAATATATATTCCAATCAAAATTAGATTCGTTTAATTAATATTTTCCAGTATAGATTCATCTAATTATCATTTTAAATGAATATTAATTAATCTATAATTACATTCGCTATGTGTGGACCTACACTTTACACCATCAATATTAGAATACACAAACACACTGTTTCACACTTTATGACTGTCGAGTATCGAAGGCCTCTAAATATAAAAAGTAACACACCCAGATCTTGTCCTTAGCGTTGTAAGTGTATTCATGCTCCAACGCCTTGTAAGGCATTACCACGGGGGTTTTCCACCTTTTTCTTGCATTACCCCCTTTCAGGATCCATGATCGATCGCATCACCCCTCCTCTCTCTATAAATTCTTACTATTTCGTGATTTTCTCTTAGGTCTTCCCTGTAATCTGTTTCATGTCTGAGAATATAGCCTGACTGATTAAAACAACATAAATTATAATTGTCCACAAATTTTATGCTGGACATCCACGTGCCTCATTAACCACAAAAATATTACCCCTGCTGGTTGAAAACCACTACATAACCTTATTGTAAATATAGTGGACCACAGCCATATACGCCCACCACGGCATGTGGATGGTAAATGTTCAAGATGGTATATATTCAGGATTTGGGGCAAGGGCAATAACTCTGCTTCTAACAGTCGAAAATAGCTCAAATTCGAACTTGGTCTTCGTTTTATGAATATGTATACACATACCGAATTTCATTTGGTTCCATCAAAAAATCTAGTTTTTAGAGCATTTACAAGTACATGTCCACATAGAGAGATGTGGGCGTATAAAAATGAAAGTAAGGGGACATATTCCTTTTAATCACGCCCGCTTGACACTTTTTCGGAATTTTTGCGGACGGTTGATAAACGAACTTTGTTTTATAGAAGAAAGGTTTATTATATAAACTATATAAACTATATATTATATAATATTCACAAGTTTCGAGATCATATTTA
>NW_008711042.1:1044507-1070236 GCF_000327385.1 Lottia gigantea | reverse complement strand
AACACGGCATAAATATCTATTAGTTTGGTGTTGGTTGAGCCATACAACTCATTGTTGTCGTGTATCGACTTAACTATAATTTATTTGTCCAGTTACTCGGACTTCAGATCTGGGGGCATAGCGAACCTGTCTTCAACCAACGAGTAATTCGTGATATTCCTGTTGGCCACGTGTTGATTAGATTACAGTTCCTAGAACATGCTTCAGTTATTACCACAGTAGGTTAGGTAAATACCTTTTCTTATATAATATTACGCCCCCTTCATATCCCATCGTGTTATTTCAAGGTTGAAATGATAGTGGTATTAATTCTAGCGCCTACTCAACCTGAAAACGTATTCGTGGGAGTAGCAGAGGAAGGTGGGGGAGAGGGAGTAAATGGCTGGAATTCTTATGCTGAACACAAAGGGCCTTTTACCATATTTTTTTATTTTGGCATGTATGGTGACCCCCCCCCCCCCCCCCCCCCACACCCCGCAAAAAAAAACCCAAAATACCCCAAAAATCTGTTCAAAGCGGAAAAATTAATGAGTTTTTTTTGTAATGAGACACTGCCGGATATGATTTAAGGCTCTGGGTTAAAGAAGTATTTGAGCCATAACAGTCTTCTTCATAATACCACTAATAAATAACCGGGGCTTCGCGACACACATATAGGATATTTTTTAATAGGATCTCATTTTAATATTGATACGTAATAAAGAAAATGGGCTTGGGTGCATTTATAAGATAGTGAGTTAATAACAGGATGGACCTAGTTTACTTCCTTAAACGCACGTGACTCAAATCATAGAATCTCTGAAATATTTCAAGCAAATAGTATTTATACTTTATGTCGATCTGGGGTCTACTCACAGATCATTTCATCTGGTTATGGTTATATTATGCGAATCAGACTTTTAATTCAGAAATATAAATTTGTGCGAAGAATTGTTTTTAAGATTAAAAAAGTATATTAAAGTCTGAGCAATAGATAAAATATGGTTTAACTAAGTACTGAGTTTCGGACTATTAATATAAGGTGAATAGCCTTTGAAGCATAACATGTCAACTAATATATAAAGCTTTCTAAAAATATAAAATCCAGCCTTTTATTGAATAAGGTGGTATGTACTATTATTACATGGTATTGACAGTCATCATATTATGAGTATAGTAATGTGGTGGCGGACATTGCATAATGTTTCTCTCTACCTCATTATGTCAGTTTAATAAAGTGACCATATTACCTTCGGATTTTTTAATCCGTTTTACCCTTGTCATTCGGAGGGGTTAACATGGAAAAAGCGTCTGGTCTTTCAGATAGGACATTAAACGAAGGCCCCATGTGCTACAGACTGTTCCGGTTAAAGTTAAAAGAGCAGGCTAATGCCGCTGTCTAGGCAAACTGTTCCTTATTTTACACATTTCCTGTATTCATTAGCCCATAAGACGCAGGAAAGTAGTACGTAAAACTCCATTCATCTCATTTTCATTTTACCCCGACAGTAACTATTAATAGGGTCATAGCCCAGTGACCTGTGTGACATGAACATGACACAGTTTTATAGTACTCAAACACGAGATTTGGATTGTAGAGGTTACTAGTCGCGGCGGGTGATAAGTATCGTATCCCAGCTATAATAACGTGATAAGTATCATATCCTAGCCCTGATATCATAATACGTAGTCTATCTTAGCCCTGATATCGTCATAAGTGTCATATCGTGATACCTAATATCGCGATCCCTCATGTCGTAATCCCTAATATCGTGATAAGTATCGTATCGTAACCCTAATATCGTGATCCATAATTTCGTGATAATTATAGTATCGTAGCCCTAATAACGTGATAATTATCTCATCGTAGCCCTTATATCGTAATACGTATCGTATCTTACCGTATATCGTGATACATATTGTATCGTAGCCCTATTACCGTGATAAGTATCGTATCTTGACATAATTGTAAAGCAGTAATTGAAATGTCGGGGCATTGATTCATATATGAATTAAACTATTAAATATAACATAGGAGCACAGCAAGAGGCGTCTATAGTCAGTCATAATTTACTGGTTCTTGAAAAATTGAAATCATATCCATTCTGTAAAGTATAATAAGGTCTATCCGAGGTTGATACCGTTGTCCTGAATTTTCCTCATTGCACACTATTGCACTATTGTAGCACACAAATGGGACAAATAATGTAGCAATTATTTCCTTAAACTCGTATTATTATTTCAATTTCTCATTTACCTTGCTTTCCTCACGTAGTGTAACCATTTCAAATATTGCCCGGTTTCATAAAAAATGTTTAAAATATGATAGTAATTAAGACTTATATTAACGTTTGTTTATACAACCAAATAAACAATCTGACAAAATATGGTTTTCATATTCACATAAATGTAACATATACAATGAACTTAAGTGCAATAAAAGTTTATATTGGGTTAATCAGTATATTTATATTTTTTGAGGAAACAGGAGAAAGCTGGATTTATACTTCTGAAGTCTGTAACTGCGATAATACGCTAACATACGCTTGCAGTCCGCAGATGCCAGTGTTCGTCAGCGCATGGGTTTATAGTCGCTGTATACCAGCGTAATATTTTCCGAAGTTGAACTTTTAAGACGTGAATTTGCATAAAGCCGGCCATTCAACCAATCAAGGACATCGAGTGAATAAGAGAGATCGGCAGTGATGTCATAGAGGTGGTTTGTGTACCACATGATGCACAACTTTAACGGTTGTCCTACCAATTGTCCTACTCAAGTCATGCAAGTCTTCTATTTTAAGCATATCACGGATAAACTGATTTTTCCTATTGGATCGGTTGGACGGATACGGAAAACGTTGAAAATGTAGATGATAGGCTGATTAGTGAAGTTCAAAATTCGACGTGTCGGGGGATATTGAATGATTGGTCCAACGAGCCACTGAACCCTTCGAAAGTGCGGTCGAAAATCGAGCGTACCCTTTGCTTTGGAAACATTTGATATCGCCAACCCCAAGCTCTCGCACTCAAATCATCTTGTTGCTGCCTGCGTCCAAACATTGCTCGGATGTACGCTCTAGGGATGATCCACTAGGTGACACATGACTGTCATATAGTTTGTAGCTGCACGACGTGAAGTACCTCCTCATCGCTTAATAGTCAAGAACGCGCTCTAGTAACCTCTTCCGCTCTGCGCACGTTAAAGATCCTACGGCCTCGACAGTTGGAAAAGAGTCGACTTAAGCCCCTGTCCTAGCAAAATTTTTCCCATTGCACACTACTTGGTAGTTATCCAATTTCATTAGCCCCATTAGATGAAGAATAGTAGGCTGTAAAACTCCATTCATTTCGTTACCGTATCCTGCTTGTGAAATATCGACTTTGTGTCGCACTAGTAATTGCTATGAAAACATGTCATATGGTTAAAATAACGATTGACATTTTGTTTTGAAGGTCTATCAAACGATGGTGATGTTCTCACAGCATATATATATGTATATGTCTGACCTATCTATATAATATACCTAACATTTATTGCATATTTCCTGTTGTTCCTTTATTACTGTTAAACTCGGGTCAAAACAGGTCAATACTAAGACTGTGAACAGCTCCGAGCGTGGCAACGAGACCTTATTCCATGGATTTCAAACCTTTTGAAACTTCTAGTCTGTTAGCTTTAAACAATTTGTGAACAAGAAACTAAAAATTTCGGGTATCTGATAAATGAATCAAGTACACTCCAGAAATGTCACCTCAATATTCTCAATTTTCACAAAAAATAGAATTGATTCATACCGCATCACGATAAACGCCTCAATTATTCAAATGACAAAAACAACGCACGTAGATAATCAGAACTAGTCACCCGTGATAGGAATTTGATCATGTGACTTTTGTCGACGACTTCTGTCATCAAATTTTGTCGATGAGTTGACTTCTGTCGACATGCTGACTCGTATTCATATATACTACAGACTGAAGATATTTAAATCATCCATTAACATTCATTAAATTGAATTACAGGGGCGTCTCAGAATGCAAGAGCATATTATTCCCGGGAAAGGGTCCCTACTAACCTAGATGAGCCATTAACAATCTTTAAAATGACTCCAATTTATATCGTCTGCTAATTTAAGTTTATAAGATTGTAATTTGAATTCTAATTAAGATAGAAAAAAATTCCAACGGTTTTATATTTTGGGAATTCACAGCTTTAAATTGAGGTATTTTCTTAAATTTGCATGCAAACAATTGTGCAAAAAAATTAATAAAATTTTTGAGGGTTGAAAAATTACATAATCAGATTAATTTGTTCCGTGGCTCACTGGAGTTTTGAAAAGTTTAAACCAACAGATCTGTTATCTGTTGTATAACATGCTTAACACCTGAGTTTCTCTCATAAAACCTGTCAATTACCTGTCAATTAATTTCACACTTAGGATTATTCTACTCAGGTAAAAACCAGAAAATTTAGATTTTTGAAAAATATATCCAAATTTAATGATTTGAATTTTTTACAGCAAGCCACCCATGTTACATATCGTTAAAGAGAGAAAAGCGAGTACATCCTAATTATGAAAAACCACATTGATGCGGGATAAATACTTTTGATTTTAGAACCAATTTTCTTTTTTTTTCATGCATTATTGTAATATATCATCAAAAAGAGAAATTTAGGTCACTAATAATCTAATAAAACCAAGTCCCTCTGTTCATAGATCGATGAGCTATAAATCCGGAAATTGATATATTTCGTCAAATAGATAGCGGAGGTCAAGGACACTGGAAAATCCAAGGCCATTAAAGGTTAAGGTCACGAGAAATTTAAAATTTTCAAAAAATTCGAAAAGGCATAAAAAAAAATTAAATTCGAAATTCAAAGTTCTATTTCCAACAAGTTTTAAATAAAGTAATCAGGTTTGATAGACACCAAAATCATACAAATCGGATAATAAATGGCGAAAGAAAATGTGCCACTCTGAGGTAACTGTGCATGCTTCACTTCTGGTTTGAATTTTCTATCTATGGTGATTTAAATTAATCAGCACGGTTTTTGTCTACATTTGTGAATTACACCGGAATCAGGGTCGACCAAGTTGATTTCGAGAAACCGGAAATTATCACGACAAACCGAAAGTTTAAAATTTTAAAATGTTTCATGCAATTTTTTTTCTCTACAAAAAATTTTCAAAATTTCTGAATTTTTCTATTGCGTTCGATACATCTTGTTACAAAAGGCAAACAAAAGAAAACTCGATGTAAATCGGCCCACAAAAAGCTCTACAGCCACCAAACCAGAATTTTGTACATATTGCGATATGATACTTCCGGTTTAGCAAACGTTTCAATTCATATTTTATTCCAGTCCATTCAAAAATCTTATTTTAACATTAATTCAACATTCTCAGTTCGTTCTAGAAAGCTTTGCGACTTTTATCATAAACGTACCGCCGCCACACAGCAAAAGACGTTTCTAGTTTTGTGTTTTTTTGTTTTTGCTCTATACTGTTTTATATGGTTTTTTGTTTGTGCCCACAATGGGAGAATATGCGATAAATCTTATCTTATCTATCTTACATACTGGAAGTATATGGCACAATCTGATAAATCGCTGGATTTGAGTCGTTCACAATTTCTCAAGGATTGAAAATCCCAGTTGCCAGCAGATAAGCATGTCCTTGTGGCTCTGAGTCGACCGCGGTAAGATAGCCTCTATGTTTACAGTATTTATCTACATCGCTCATTGTGATGGATTCAACATGATGCCATGAATCGTCAATCGATCTGAGCCCACTCAAAGCTGACTTCAGTCGACCCATTTGTACATGGGTACGGATAATCCGGGGAAGATCAATGCAAGATGTTTTGACATGCCAATCTGGTAGAAATGATCCATTGTGAACCTAAGTTGTTATCCTTGTTAAATATAGTTGTTTATTTTCTTTTCTTTCGTTATTGAATGTTAAAAGGAACCGACTAGATATTTAATTTCCCTTTCCCAAATCTCTGATACAGAGGGAGTAACGCATCATCTTCAAAATATCTATGTAATATTGATTGAAAAGTTTGATAATATTGAACCAGGTACATGACACAGCTGTATTTATTTATTTTGGAAACTTGGGTGACGCTGTATTGTTTTAGTCGATAACCTACATCGATTAATGTTATTAACATTCACAGTGAATTGAAATGAAATGGAGTTTTACGTCCTGTGGCACCTCTGTGATCCCACATAATCTACTTGCCAAGCACATTTTGCCAGGACAGCGGCATCTTTAAAGTGCACAGCCTGTAGCACACGGGGCCTCGGTGTATTGTCCCATCCAAACAACTAGATGCTTTTTCCATGTCAGTCCATAATCACTAGCAGGGGAAACCGGGTGAAAGAATTTTAATTTATGAAGCTATAAATGATCGTTTATCCTGCCCCAAGAAGTACTGAGCTAACGACGGGCCTGATAATCTATGAAGCTATATGAATGATCGATAGATGGAGTTTATTGTGACATTGTCCTGGCAAGGTGACTAAAGAGACACTGGGTCAGGTAAGGTGGCTTCAAGGTCATTATTAGTGACAGACAGTGAAGGTCACTGAAGTGCATGGATTTTATAACTCCCATTATGGGAAGGGAAACAACTCTTATTATAGTTGTCAAACCACATTACCACAATCCATAATATACATATTTACCATTTAGTTTACCATTGGTTATAACTGGTTCACCTTCAAAAAATATTTCTGTCAAATAAAACAGGAATGGATTGGTGCAAATAGAAGATTCAAGTATCCCCAATGACAAGGAGTTGTTTTACCTCCAGTTTTTGAAGATCAGCGTAGAAATCTTTTTTTTTCAGATCGAAGAGCCATAAATTTTCGACTTGATCCGAGGAGATGATCTAGTGGGGATCGTCTTGTAAAGCTTCTTGTAAATTCATTTCGATCAACAAAATACAGAGATATAAATAGCATACTTTCGAAATATTTTCAGGTATAATTTACAATGTTTTTGATAAGGAAAACTTTTTACAAAAAGCGGAATACCCCTTTAAAAGTTTTTTGACCGCCTTTTGTATTTTTAAAAGGAACAGTTGTGTCATTTTGGGGGCTTGTAAAGAGTCTTCAGAAATACTAGAATTGTAAGAAAATCGCGTAATTCCTTTGCAAATACTTCAAAATAGGAATTTTATTCATTATTTCCATCTATGTCTATTTTTTATATCACGAGTATCTTAAATTGACGAGTCGTCATTTTAACATTCAGACGCGAATAATTCTGGACACATATGGATTTGAAGGGTCAAATTTCGACGATATGCTGTGAACACCAGGCCAGTAGCCTAAATTACACAAAGCCTAAATCAAATCTTGCCCCCCATAGAAAAATGTACCGGTCGCTTTTTTGAAATACACCTTTTCTTTTTCCTGAGTCAATAGGAGCGGTAGGTTACTGAGTCTGAGTGATTGGCCAACAGTGGTCATTCTGGTCAGGCATTTTATGGTGGAGTAAGTGCACCAGTCAGCTGCTCTTGCATTGTCGATCATATGATGAGTATTTCTATTTTACGTAAAGAAAAATAAGGTTATGGCTTTCAGGGGTGCGTTATGCGTAATGGTTCAACAAAATACTAAGTATTCCTATCTGTAGACCTACTTAAGAACCGTTTTTAAATATCTTTCTGTTTATACTTAGCTGAGGATGAAACCAGACATCATAGCTTTTCATAAAATTTTTAAATTTAATTACATTAGAATAGACAATTTGATACAGTTGGTGTCGCTGAACTTGAGGTGTCAAAACAATTTCTCCAAGATAAAGTTGCCAAGACAGAAAATCAGGACTCCAATCTTGTTCTTCAAAAACTATACGAGCAGAAATTGGCTTTCCCTAAATTATATGCACTGGCTGCAGGAAGCGTGCCCAGAAAATTATAATAAAAATTTAACGCATTATAACTTGTGTGTTTTAACAAAAATAATCTCAAAAATCTAAAATACTCGGTGAAATTTTGTTTCCCGACGTTTAATCTCTGTCAAGGTGCTTTGCTAAATTGCCCCCCTTGATTGCACGTTTGTATTCAATAACTTCAATCGGTTGGAACTATATGTAAATGAACTGGGAAGGGTGAAATGGGAAGGGCGATATATATGGATTTTGTGTCTTGGTTTAAATCAACAATATCTTGGACATGTTAGATTTTAGTACGATTAACACGATTGACGACCCCCCTTGATATACTGAAAATTTATCAGGTAAGTGGACGTATCTTGCTAGGTAATGTAATTTGATAAAAAAAAAAAAAGGAACACCAGCAAAATTTTGTGACATTTAAATGATATTGAATGGTTGCTAATTGATTAATTGGTGTTTCTAATGAATTATGATGTATTCTTAATCATATCATTATGTTCTTATTGCATATAAGTAAGATTTTTAACCAATCATAAATGTCCATGCATGTACAGTCTGGATAAACAAAAAAAATACTTTTTAACGTTTCTTGATCGGTCACTCATTGGAATTCTGCTGGTAAATCTCTTCTAATTTAGCTAATTATGAATTAGTTACGGATATGTGAGACAAACTGGTATTTTTCATTAGAACAACTCTACTTTCTATTCATAAAAGTATTATCATAAATGAAAATAAGGGAGCCCATCTTTAACTAATTGACAAAATTTAAAATTATGTTATTATGTTTTTATATTGTAGAGAACAAAATATACAGATATAAAAAAAATACTAACTATCAACAATGTTGACAATAATTACTTTTACTAGTAAATTTATTACTTTAATAATAACTAACGAGTTTTTAAAATACACCAAATCACAATGATTTGTTTTTCTTTACTAATGTTATATTGTTATAGAGTGATTATATAATAATATAGGTTATATAGGATAGTGTTACAATATCAAATACAGTAACAAACAATTAAGCATATATTTTAACATCAATTCATCATAAGAAGCAAGAAGAATTCTATAATTACAATATAAAGTAGAGGAACGTCAACTTGTGAATAAGATTGTATTAAATTAAAGTTCCCCCAAGTACACAGTCAAAGGCTAGAAAAAGTCAAAAAATTAAAGTTTCATCAAAATGTTATCAAACTCTTATCAAAATTGTTTCACACGACATCACAAAGTTCGCCATAGTTGAATCGAATGTCTGCAACATGCATGTAAAGGCCAAATCGCATAAACTTAAAGCGATTGTAAAGATTTTCTCATTTTCGAAGTGTATCGGAGACACTAATATCAATAAATTGCACCATTCCAATTTTCAACCAGATGCGGTTCCTGTCCTACAATTCAACCAAACTAACTGTTTGATGAGGTCATTAATTGCAAAATATGCTTTTTCATATAAGGTCCTTCGTAATTAGTGAAGTCAACAAACACTTAGTGTGATACCCATTATGTTTTAGAAAAACTCCTACTTGTAGAATAACATACAAGCCTATTGTGGAGGAACGGACCGACGGACTGACAAGGGGACGACAAAAGACATTGTATTCTATGGAAGCTGGCTGCGGCGAGAAGTCGAGAGACGACAGAGCGAGGAAAAAGACGAGAAAGCGAGGGTAGATATGGCCGCAGCCGGCTTCCATAATATTCACTGTATATCTATTTCAAACAGACAACACAGGTGAGAAGAGTGTTATGTTCATAAGGAGGACATGGTAGTGATCCACACTGCGCTCTCACTGGAAATGTTAGTTTACCATATTTAATAGCATTTGTGCCGTTAGTTTGTGGGTTATCATCTAAACAAATATATTGAGACGCTGCATTATGCTTATAATACCCACTGACTAACTCTCCATGGTATGCTTTCTGCCAGCCTTGATAACATTCTGATCTAGCTGGTATCATTAATACTGTAGAAAACTGGCTAGATCGACATACGGCACATGGTACTTCATAATGATGTAATGGCTTCGTAGCATCCTCATATTCTGCACCGTACATATATCCCCAATAAGGACCATTATAATGTTTATTAATGTTCCACATTGGATCAGGTGGTAGACAAATATATTCTGCTGCTCCTCCAGTATGTGTATAATGTGATCCGCCAGTTATACCTAGATATAAGTTACACAGATTAGCAAGTGCATACATTCAGCAAATTTGTCGAATACTCTGCCCTAAGTCAATACGTTATGGGGACGTTATGAATCTGTTAAAAGAACACTGAAACAGGGTATTGTATACGTCGTATTATACGTCTGGTTTTTAACTCATTGTTATTCTACAGCCGATTTTAAAATAAAATCCATTCCGGAAGTGATACTTTGGCCGCAATTTTGATTATCCTGAAATGCGTCAAAATCTATTCCGAGATAACGGCTTATCCGAGTTAGATAATTTTGGTATCAATTGAAAGAACAAATGAAAAATAAATAAGAAGCCCAATTTTTCATTTTCGCTTTTGCTTTTCTGCAATTTCCGGTTGAAATTTTGAAAAGTTTGAAGGCTCATTTCCCATGAGCCATTAACCTGGGCTATCAGCTGATACTTTCATATTTGACCTCTACTTCCGGTTTTATGGATGTCCGAAAACAGCCAAATTCAAAACTTTGGACCTAATTAACCTAGAAGGTTTAGTTTTTGGCGATTCTTAATGTGCATTTCATGCTTTTTCCAGTGATATATAACAATCGTTTTTTTAAAAGCAAAATTGAAATTCTTGATTTTTTCAAATTTTCGTGTTTTTTTACAATATTTCTGTCTCTTTGAGCTTGGTGTATGTATATCTATTTGACCTATTTGATTTAGAACCTTGAAATTTGGATCAAAACTAGACATTTTGATATGAATTAACTTATGACCAAAAAATTGAGGTGGGCGTGGCATATCCGGTTTAAAATACTAATTGTATACATTTAGGGGCAGGGGCATAACATGTAAAGGATACATTTGTTCAAAAAGGGACTTTGCGCACAATTACTTCATCCTTTTGGCTAGTTTGTGTTAGCAGCTCAATTGTTTCAGCTTTATAGTTCCAAAAAAGGAACGGGTTTTAAAATTTCCATATTTTCATTTTTCGATTTTGACCTTTGTTGACCCTTGTTGACCGATATCTTTTGACCCGTATGATGTAGAAGCTTTAAATTTGGAACACAACATAACATTTAGAATATCAATTAACTTATGTCAAATAAATGAGGTGGGCAGGGCACATCCGGGTTAAATTACTCATTATTGACATTTTTGACCAGGGGCATCGCTCGCAAAGAATACATTTGTTCAAAAAGGGACTTTGTACACAATTACTTCATTTATTTAGCCAGTTTGTGCAAAAAGCTCAATTGTTTTATCCTAACAGTTCAAAAGGAGGAACAGGTTTTGGAATTTCAACATTTTCAATTTTTGACATTGACATTTTAAGATCGAAGGTCATTGACCTTGGCTATAGATTGATACCTTCATAATTGAAGTCAAATGAAAGCTTCCGGTTTAATAGCCGTATACATTTTGAAAATTTGATGACATATATCTCGTGACCTTGGCTTAACCTTTGTTGACATTCCCCTTTACAAGGTCAGAGGTCGTTGACTTTGGCTATTTGCAGTTCTGGCACGTGACCTAATTTACCTAGGTTCAGGGTCTCTTGCAATTTGCCACAGTAGCAAAGTCCCACTCTGTGCCACGTGTGGCTCTAGTGTATTTTTTAAATTACAGTATAGAAGTCTGTTATTACTTTAGTTAAAATTATTTCTATGTTCTAGCTAACGATTCTACAGAAAACAATATTATCATATAAATAATTCAGTCTACTGTATAAAACACAAAAACCTTACCTGAATATACTAACTGAGAAACATTTCTGGGACAATCTGTACGTCCCCATCTAGTAAATATACTACCAGTTTCTTTAGAAGTTGAATCTAGAAGATATAAATAAATACCTATTAAGAATTATAAAGTTACCTCATAGCAAGAAAAGGGTCGTCCACCTCACCCCATCCAGAAAATTCCGAATTCATTTTTACTAGTAAACACTATAACAACTTTACTAATAAGCTCTATAACAATTTTACTAGTAATCTCTATCAAAACTTTACTAGTAAACTCTATAACAACTTTACTAATAAACTCCATAATAACTGTAGTAAACTCTATAACAACTTTACTAATAATCTTTATAACTTACTATTTCTTGATGGTGGTTGATTTTCACGGCCGTCTGCCTTTTTTAGTTCCTCAATTTTCATCTCCAAATTTTTAATTTTGATATTCTGTTCCAATATTTCGATGTCTTGTTCCGCAAGTTTAGTATTTTGGTCCGCAAATTTGGTATTTTGTTCTGCTAATTTGGTATTTTGGTCTGCTATGTTGGTATTTTGTTGCGCGAATCTTGTATTTTGTTGAGAAATCTGAACTTTTAAATCTTGAATATCATCTGTTGTATCTGTCCGTGAACATGGTTGTAGTGATGATTTATCCGATACTTTAGGAGTTGTTGACAGGTCATGACATGAAACATTAATAACAGAAAATAGTAGAATAATGTGTAGTAGAATCATTGTGAATATTTAAGTTGTGGTCGTTGATGCATTTTCTTATATTATATTCTACATCCTGTAGTTGCCTGGCAAGGTAAACTATACAACATTTACAGGACAAAATAGTTGTGGGTTGGTGTATTATATTATACTATTGAATAAAGGCGAATTATTGATGATATCACAATTACAGAATAAATGTTTAAAACCTTTGATCTCTGTTTATTGAGTAAGAACTATCTAGCAAGGTGATATGAATAAATGTTTATAAACCTATGATCTCTGTTTATTGAGTAAGAACTATCTAGCAAGGTGATATGAATAAATGTTTATAAGCCTTTGATCTCTGTTTATTGAGTAAGAACTATCTAGCAAGGTGATATGAATAAATGTTTATAAACCTTTGATCTCTGTTTATTAAGTAAGAACTATCTAGCCAGGTGATATAAATAAATGTTTATAAACCTTTGATCTCTGTTTATTGAGTAAGAACTATCTAGCTAGGTGATATGAATAAATGTTTATAAGCCTTTGATCTCTGTTTATTGAGTAAAAACTATCTAGCTAAATGATATGAATAAATGTTTAAAACCTTTGATCCCTGTTTATTGAGTAAGAACTATCTAGCTAGGTGATATGAATAAATGTTTATAAACCTTTGATCTCTGTTTATAGAGTAAGAACTATCTAGCAAGGTGATATAAATAAATAATTATAAACCTTTGATCTCTGTTTATTAAGTAAGAACTATCTAGCTAGGTGATATGAATAATTGTTTATAAACCTTTGATCTCTGTTTATAGAGTAAGAACTATCTAGCTAGGTGATATAAATAAATAATTATAAACCTTTGATCTCTGTTTATTGAGTAAGAACTATCTAGCTAGGTGATATAAATAAGTGTTTGGAAATCTTTGATCTCTATTTATACAGTAAGAACTATCTAGCTAGGTGATATAAATAAGTGTTTATAAACCTTTGATCTCTGTTTATTGAGTAAGAACTATCTAGCTAGGTGATATGAATAATTGTTTATAAACCTTTGATCTCTGTTTATTGAGTAAGAACTATCTAGCTAGGTGATATGAATAATTGTTTATAAACCTTTGATCTCTGTTTATTGAGTAAGAACTATCTAGCTAGGTGATATCAATAAATGTTTATAAACCATTTATCTCTGTTTATTGAGCAACCTGATCATCAACAACGTAGACTTTTCGTATCATGCACGTTCCACTCATGCCAACGGTGCCTGTTTAAAGCATAAATAATGAAGCCTATTTTTTGGTCGTGCACAGTGCGACGAAATGGCACGCATTGCTTCGACCGATTGCTCGGCATTGTCTGGACGAAAATCGCCAATGTGTCAGGCTTGATGATATGATTGATACTCTGAAGTGGTAATTAGTTAGTTATAAGAACTCGAACATCAGGGAATATCGTCACAACTGTATTTAACATTATAAACACACACTTTAGACTTCATCTGTAATTTCTTGTGAAGGGAACTTTAACTGTTTTTTATCATCTGTGAACAAACTTGGCCTATTTGTAAGCAACTGTGTACAGAGGTCAAATAGTGGCGATAGCATCCACTCTATAATGTGGGTGTATTAGCTAGATATATACAAGGTTATTTACAACACACTGTTCTTTATATTTTTATTGTGAAATTTGAGAGAAGTTTTATAAACAACTCAGTTGGTGACATTTGTTTATTATTTTATTTCTTTGTTGGGTATCACCTGACTTCTGTTTATTCCCATATCGCCTGAACCTCCATTAAATATACCGACCTTGACATGAATTAAAACCCGGAACAAGGACAATTTCTTGTGAGGTCTAATTTTAAGAAAGGGGCGAAACGGAAAAGAAGGGGTGAAGTGGAGAAGAGGTGAAGCGAGAAAGGGCAAAATGGATCTTGGGCGAATTTGGGAGACAAATTGGGTGGGGGCGATATAGCAAAAGGAGCAAAATGAAGCGAGACACGCCTTTCATCACTTTAACCCAGTGAAATATATTTACATTATAGAATAGTTTAGATTCTAGTATTTAAGATAAAGATTTGACTAAGGGGTACTGAAAAGCCTTTCAAGATAGTTTTGGAAACCATTGTTATAACTAACTTTAGATTTATAACTAGGTGGTTCTGTGGAAGCGACATAGGCACAAACCTCTTTTCTCTCTTTTGATAAAACCTTTGAAAAATTAAATTGTTTTTTTGGCATTTTAACATATATCATCAGACAAAATCGAATAAAAAACATTTCAAAATTGGCTAGAATTGAAGTTGGGGTTAATTAGGAGTACAGACCACTTTCTTAGGACGGCAGATACCCTCCCCCTGGCGCCGACACCGAGTTTGTGATCAATTCTATAACGTGCTGTACGGTTTTACATTTAACTCACGTTAAAATAAAACTGTTACAATCTTCTGACCTTAACATGTTTTGACTATAATTCATCATTCTGAATACAGCTGTTAATGTAGGTTTATACTGGAATGTAAATGATATTTTACGAGTTTCGAAAATAAAAAAATCAAATATTATATATCTCTCCTATCGCACGATTTCACTTCTTCTTCTCACGGCTATAACTTAAATACATTAAATCTAGACTTGACAGGAATACCAACACGAGGCAATGACCTTCGATAATAATAACTATAGAACTGTGAACAGCTCCCAGCGTGGCCCAGAGACCTTATCTCATTGTTTTTGGATCTTCTAGCCTGTCAGCTTTCTACTTCGGTGTTTTTAAGCCATTCTCCTTGAATAGAAAATATCTCCAATTTTGTATAAAGTTTATAAGAGATACTCTCCAGGGTGGTCCTCAAATATTTTGTGGCTGACCATTTTATTAGCTTCCATTTGATAAAAAAAAATGTAACACCAGCAAAATTTTGTGACATTTAAATGATATTGAATGGTTGCGCAAGCCTCTTAGAATTAATATGACGTTTTGCTTTAGGGCTACACTGTCAACGTTATAAACTTAAAGATGAGTTTCCTTACCTTGTATTGTCAAATTAAGCAAACTAATTGATTAATTGGTGTTTCTAATGAATTATCATGTATTCTTAATCATATCATTATGTTCTTATTGCATATAATTAAGAGTTTTAACCAATCATAAATGTACATGCATGCACAGTCTGGATAAACAAAAAAAAAATTTTGAACGTTTCTTGATCGGTCACTCATTGGAATTCTTCTGGTAATTATCTTCTAATTTGGCCATTTATGAATTAGTTACAGACATGTGGGACAAACTGGTATTTTGACAATGTTGACAATAATTACTTTTACTAATATCAACAAAAGTCCTGAAACAACTCATAAATACAATGCAATTGCCTAAAGGTCCATTTACATGGGACAGAAAGTTGTATAAACCTTGCTTTATAAAGCAAAATTTGCCATGTAAACAGTGCAATTATACTGTATTATACAGCTTCAAAGAGTTGTATATTTCACAGATCGGGATAGAACATCTGGAAACTTTTAACGATACTCAAGGATACTAGTCCGTCAAATCTGGCCCTACCCAGACGTGATATACAGGTGTGATAGATAGGGCCAGACTCAAAAGTTCACATTTGCTCATATCCTTTTTTGAATCGTTATTTTTTTGACAAAAGTCAAATTTGGCAAAATGTTGGTATCCGATGAAGACATTGCGGAACATTCTGCAAAAATAAAGGCTTTTTCCTTCTTCTTACAATTCTGTAAGTTAAGTCTACCGCCTGACTGTATTTGGTACCGGGAGTAACCGAGAGTAGTAACTAGTAAGTGTATTTGGTCTAATGACTTCAGTGTGGTAAGGTTATCAGGCCCAATGACCTTCGAGTGTTTTACGGTGTCTATGGACCTTAGGGTGGTAAGGGTATGTGATCTAGAGATAATGACAAAAGGTGGTAAATGTTTGCAGTTCGAAGGTTGCCGAATGCATGTAGCTATACCTGATCAACTCACTCTTGTAGGTGACGCTTTGTCTTGAGATCGAATACTCAGCTTTGAGGGGTGAAAGACGGTAAATGGTACTATGCTACTATTATTGTTCTTCAGATAGAAAGGGAAACAACTAGGCTAATTCTACAGTCTTGAGAAATATCGCCATGTTCTTAAATTCATGCCGTTTAATTTCAGAGTTATATTTTTAAAATACACAATGATTTGTTTTTCTTTACTAATGTTATATTGTTATAGAGTGATTATATAATAATATAGGTTATATAGGATAGTGTTACAATATCAAATACAGTAACAAACAATTGAAGCATATATTTTAACATCAATTCATCATAAGAAGCAAGAAGAATTCTATAATTACAATATAAAGTAGAGGAACGTCAACTTGTGAATAAGATTGTATTAAATTAAAGTTCCCTCAAGTACACAGTCAAAGGTTAGAAAATGTCAAGACAATTTTTTAAATAAAATTCAACCATGCAATGTTGTTTTTTTAATCATGTATTTCAGCAACAATCTAAAGAAACTAAAGTAATTTAAAGTAAAGGTGTCCCATTTTGAGCGGTTGATTTGAGTGTTGAAAATATGTAAATAGTCTTCAGAAGTTTTAAAAATGAACGAAAATCGCATAATTCCTTCAAATAATATCTCAAACTAGGAAATTTACCAACAATTTCTATATATGTCTTTTCTATATCACAGAGTATCTTAAAATCACGAGTCGTCATTTGAAGGCTCAAATTTCGACGGTGAGCTGTGAACACTATTTCTGATTAGATTAGTTCCCGTTTCTGAGACTAAAGTTTGATTGGTCAAAAAGAATGGCGCACCTGTACCTTTAAGAGAATAATGAAACGTATTAAAAACGAGTGGTTATCTTCAGGACCAAACACCCAAATAGAAAAAAATAACGTTACAACCTTAGGATTTTGCGAAAGCATTTTTTATTAAAGTTTCATCAAAATTTTATCAAATCTTATCAAAATCTTTTCAAAATTTCATCCAAAATGTAGCCTGTATCAAATGAAACCAAAAAATATTCGCCAAAGTTCTATCGACTGTGAGCAAAATGCATGTCAACGGCAAAAATCCTGTTAACTTTCAGAGGTTTCTTAGGTTTTTTTTGTGTATCTGGGACACTGATAGCATGACCTTCTCCATTCCAATTTTCAATCAGACGTCTGTGGTTCCTGCAATTCCACTAAAACTAACTGATGACATGACTAATCGCAAAATATGCTTTATCGCATAGGGTGTATTATTTTAGCTCTCCGCGTAAATCTGTCCGCCTAAATAGAATGGAGTCGGAGAAAACCAAGGAAAATAAACAGTGCTCCTTTTCTTACAGTTTTTGAAGGCATGGACTTTACTGCTAGAATCTGAGGAGAAAGATTGTAAGCGGATATTTCTGGTTTGATAGTGCTTGCATTGCTCGCTTTGTAATTATTTTGGTCGGATCTAATTCCACCGTTTTGCAGTCAGTAGTCTAGGTACCAGTGGCGTAATTTAGAGGGGATTTCGTGCGGAGAGTTGTAAAGCCATTTTCGTGGTCCTTCGCAATTAATCACGTCATTAAACACTTATTAATGTCTAAGATACACAATAAAATTTGTTTTAGAAACTTTTCACAATCCCTTTAACTCATCTGAAAACTCACTAATACAAGAATATACAAGCCTGTTGTGGAGGATCGGGCCGACAGACTGACAGGGGAGGCAACAAAAGACACATGTGATGGGAGTGTTTTTTTTATTAAGGACATAATTATGCTCACACTGGGTAGACTAGTTTACCACTATCACTAGTATTGTACTAATAATTTCGCATCTATTTCAAACAGACAACACATGTAAGAAGTGCGTCATTTTCATAGGGAGGACATGGTAGTGATCCACACCATGCTCTCACCCAGTATAATAGTTTACCATTTTTATCACTTTTTGTGCCGCTGATGTGTGGGTTATCATCTAAACAAATATATTGAGACGCTGCATTATGCTCATAATACCCACTGACTAACTCTCCATGGTATGCTTTCTGCCAGCCTTGATAACATTCTGATCTAGCTGGTATCATTAATACTGTAGAAAACTGGCTAGTTCGGCATACAGCACATGGTACTTCATAATTATGTAATCGCATTGTACCACCCTGATATTCTGCACCATACATATATCCCCAATGATCATTTTTCAAATGTTTATCAACGTTCCATATTGGATCAGGTGGTAGACAAACATATTCTGCTGCTCCTCCAGTATGTGTAAATTGTGATCCACCAGTTATACCTAGATATAAGTTAACAAGAATTGAACACACCTGCTATAACCTCCCATTGACTTGCTGTGAGATCAAATGAAATTATAGATCTGCTTTTATTTGAATCAGACCCGTAGTCAGACTGGATTGTTTGGAGGGGCAAGATATATATCAGGAGGGGCAATGGTGTTTAGTTGCAGTAATGGAATTGGTTCGTTGTCAGATTTTTTCTGGAATCAAACAAGATCACGTCACATTAATATCATATAAATTATTCAGTCTACCGTATAAAACATAAAAACTGTACCTGAATATACTAACCGAGATACATTTCGGGGACAATCTCTTCGTCCCCATCTAGTAAATATACTACCAGTTTCTTTAGAAGTCCAATCTAGAAGATATAAGTATATAGGTCTATTAGGAATTGTGGTGAAGTTGTTGTTCACGAATTACATTAACCCATGTCAAGAGGGCTCGGCAAGTCCACCCCACTAAGAAAACTCTAGTGAACTATAATAGTAAACTCTATAACACCGTTATAGATTCCTGAACTAGATTCCTGAACACCACCGAATGTAGCCTAAATATAAGGATTGAATGTGGATTTTTTTGCGTTCATGCATTGGTTGATGAACGTCTAATTTTCACGTGTTAATTTGCCATTTAATGAACTTTAAAAAATCTACATTCAATTCTTAAATAATCTTCAAACAAAAAATGAAACCAATCTATCAAAGACTGTATTTTTTAGTTCATGAGACGCGTCCATTGACACTGAAGTCGAATAATGGATTCCCGCGATGTTTAAAACATAGGACTTTTTACATAAATCACGTACAGGACTTGAACCATCACTTCATCGTTTCAATTCTTTTCATATTTGGTTTCCAAAAAATATCTTTTTCTATGCCTGGTAAACAAAGGGTTAACTTACTATTTCTTGATAGGGGTTGATTTTCTCGGGCGTCTTCCTTTTTTAGTTCCTCAATTTTCGTCTCCAATTCTTTAATTTTGATATTCTGTTCCAATATTTCAATGTCTTGCTCCGCAAGTTTAGTATTTTGTTCTGCTAATTTGGTATTTTGTTCTGCTAATTTGGTATTTTGTTCTGCTAATTTGGTATTTTGGTCTGCTATGTTGGTATTTTGTTGTGCGAATCTTGTATTTTGTTGAGAAATCTGAACTTTTAAATCTTGAATATCATCTGTTGTATCTGTCCGTGAACATGGTTGTAGTGATGATTTATCCGATACTTTAGGAGTTGTTGACAGGTCATGACATGAAACATTAATAACAGAAAATAGTAGAATAATGTGTAGTAGAATCATTGTGAATATTTAAGTTGTGGTCGTTGATGCATTTTCTTATATAATATATTCTACATCCTGTAGTTGCCTGGCAAGGTAAACTATACAACATTTAAAGGACAAAATAGTTGTGGGTTGGTGTATTATATTATACTATTCAATAAAGGCGAATTATTGATGATATCACAATTACAGAAAAAAGTTTTAAAAACCTATGATCGCTGTTCTCTGAAACACAGCGAACAGTTTGCATTTATTATTGCGATGCATTGAGATGTTCCACTTTATCATCCCCAGTGGTCCGCAAACAGTCGCAGTGGATCTGAGGCTGAGTAAATTTAATACTAGATTTTTTAATATCAAATTTTATCTAATTTTATTATAAATATCTGTAAGGGTTCTTATCCCAGAAATTAACATATTGCATTTTTTTCACCCATAATTCAGATTAAAGATGGGTTCCCTTATTTTCATTTATGAAAATGAAAATGCTAATACTTATATCAATAGAAAGTAGACGTGTTCTAATGACTTGGAAAAATACCAGTTCGTATCACATGTCCTTAATTAATTCATGATTAGCTAAATAAGAATCACTTGCAGAATTCCAGTGAGTGACCGATCAAGAAAGGTCAAAAAGTATTTTTTGTTTAACCAGACTGTACATACATGGACATTTTATGATTGGTTAAAACTCTTTATTATATGAAATAAGAACATAATGATATGATTAGGAATACATGATAATTCATTATAAATACAAATTAATCAATAAATTTGCTTAATTTGACACTAAAAAAAAAAAAAACGCATCTTCACAACAAATCGAAACAAGGAAAATTTTTAAGTCTGAATATGTTGTTGATATCACGATGTTTAGGTATTGTCTGGCTAAGTGACTAAACAAACAGGATTTTGATAAGTATCTACGGATACTGACTTCACTGATAACACATTGGTATATAAAATTAAAATCAAACCCCCGCATGCGGCATAATAATAATAGGTTTCAATTTCTTCTTCTTTAAATGTCCGATTCGAGATCAGTTTCAAATTACAAAAATATTTTTCTTTGCAAATAGATATGGTGTTGAAGAAACAATTGACTTTTTTATGGAATGAAAGTATCGTCGAGTATCGATATACGACCTCACACGATCTGTATACTCTTACTACACTATTGTCATTTAAATACAAACTATTACTACACTATTGTCATTTAAATACAAACTATTACTACACTATTGTCATTTAAATACAAACTATTACTACACTATTGTCATTTAAATACAAACTATTACTACACTATTGTCATTTAAATACAAACTATTACTACACTATTGTCATTTAAATACAAACTATTACTACACTATTGTCATTTAACTACAAACTATTACTACACTATTGTGATTTAAATACAAATTCTTACTACACTATTGTGATTTAAATACAAACTCTTACTACACTATTGTGATTTAAATACAAACTCTTACTACACTATTGTCATTTAAATACAAACTCTTACTACACTATTGTCATTTAAATACAAACTCTTACTACACTATTGTCATTTAAATACAAACTCTTACTACACTATTGTCATTTAAATACAAACTCTTACACTATTGTCATTTAAATACAAACTCTTACTACTCTATTGACATTGTCATTTGACTACAAATTCTTGCTACACTATTGTCATTTGACCACAAACTCTTACTACGTACGCTATTGTCATAAGATTAATTAAACTTTCAATCTCGGGTCACTGTTAAAGGGGAGGCTACTCTTTTTTGTTTATGTTTTTTCAGGCAATCTCAATTTCTGTACATAACGTCGTGTCGTATATAGACACTGATTACGTCTTCTCAAATTGAAATGCTTCTTTATGATTATGGTCTTCAGGTAAAATAATATGGTCTGGTGTTTCAACAATATAGATGGCCTATAATATCGACAATTTACATAGTACATAGTGTAAAGATCGCATAACAATTTTAAAACAAGTAATAAATGAAAACACGTTTGGCACAGTCGGTTTTGTAGGCTGTTCCTGTTGATTTACAACAGACATTATTAATTTTCACGATGGACACTTCGTCATTACTTCAGGTTTCAGTAGGTGTGTCTTGTTTGAGAATTTCAACCAATGAGAACCCAGGAAATATTTTCTCCGCGGCAGCATAAACAATCTGTCACGTGTGCTTCCGGCCTTATCAAAATAGGAATCTGAAATCATATTTCGCCTATTTGATCCTTATTTTCTTCACTTTTTACATTTTTTCAAACTGAAGCTATGATCCTAGTGACCATTTCCTACTTGTCATTAATCTTGGTGCCGGTGTTCAGCGATGATTGCCGATTAATCAACATGTCTCCAGACGGAAAAGAGGTTCCTTTTCCAAGCGACCACCGCGCATACAACAAATTAAAACCATTCATAGGCAAAAGGTTTGTTGCATGGTTTCCCATAGTATTTATTTACTTAGAGACTAAAAACTTTAACTAGCCCAGCCTCCCGAAACTTTGACTACAAACAAGGGGCAGGCTGACTTCATGGGGGACTTCATCAACTGTCAAGGTTGATTCAAATGGAGCAGAGAGGCACAATCCTGTCTGAGAGGGTTCTTCTACTCTAGGGTTTTGTAAAATAAGGGATTGTTGTGGCTACGTAGTTATAATTTCGATTATCATTAATCAAATTCCATAATCGATTATATGTCAAAGTTACATTTTCTCCACTGTTCCTGTTAGCATGTAGTAATCTTTTCCTCATAGGTTGCCTTCAGCATATAACTTACCAACAATAAGCCATAATAACAGATCAAAGCAAGAATATACTTCTATGAGACAAAAATAACCCATGGAATTAAAAATTTTATGATTTTAATGTAGCAATTACAGGGTTTTGATTATTTAATTATTATTTCTGTCAATAATCGATCTCAATTTTGGTAATCGATACCCAGCCCTAGGTTCTTTCCAACCAAATTTTTAAAAATTGAAATTATTTGGCGCATATTGACACATTTTGGGTCAAAAACATATAAAGAATGAATTCAAAATTTTAGAAATAAAGTGGGGGTGCAAACCATGATTTTAGCCTTTCCCATTTAGATCTAGTAGAATATTGAACAATTCTACCGTGAGACATCTTGATCTGGTTGCGTGCGTATGAAGACATTTCATAATGAAAGGCAAATCAGTATAAATGGCTTTCCTGTGCACTCAAAAGCCCTGTGGATAGCTTAAGTGTAGAGCTTGAAGTTCTTGGCTGCAGTATTAATAGTCACTTCATGCTTTATAAATCTTTATCTATTAAATAATGAAATTTTATTTCAGATATACTGCTAAAGATGTTGTCCTCAAATTTGTGTACACAATTGGAATATGTAAACCTGTGGACGATGACAACACGTATCCAAATGTGAGTGTTATTCAAACCAATGTGGGTGTAGTTTCTGAGGGTCATAAAAAAGTTTATGTTCTTGGAATGTATAACCAAACACAACTCAAAGCAGGCAGTGAGTAAATATATCTATCATTTATTATAGTTTCAGGAGGTGTACAAGTCTGTGCAGTCTGCCTAAGATCTTAACATACTTATACTGGTACAGAAATTTGAATTGTTAGAAATGTGGTTAAAGTACCATATTGTTAACTGTGGTATTGTTGTGATCATGATGTACTGTCAAATTTTTGTCTGCATAGGATCATCTACACAATTTGTTTCCAAATGTAGACATGAGAATAAGTTCTACTTGTCCAACTTCAGTGGGGATGCAGGCTGAAAATAGGTCAGTTGTCTGAAGATCACATATGGTGAAAATCAGAGTAACAACACAATTAAATTTCTGTCTTAATATTTCTATTTGTAACTCTGTTGTTTTTGAAAGATGTTAATTCATGATTGTGAATTTTTTCACTTTTAAAATTTTTGTGAAAAGAAACCAGTAAGAACCATACTCAAGAAATATGGCTATATACACCCACAACATAATATATAAATATCATAATATCCATCGCCCATCTCTAGTTATCTCTTAATCAGACTCTTATGCTGCGGGCACACAAACAGTCTTGGTTGCCAATTTTTGTGGCCAACTCGAATCTTGAGTAAAATCTCACATGTACCTGCGATTCAATGACAAGATATTCTCATTGGCAACAAGATTTATGATATCAACCAATATGATATTTGTGGCCGATTGTTTTATCGTCTGCAAGACAGAGCATCATCATTAATTAGATTCATTTCAATCTGCACATGAAATTTTTTGTCTTCCCATGTGTCTACAGCTGGTCAGCAAAACTCATGCCAAGATTCTCGTCGGTAACTTAAGCCCTGTTTATACAGCCAAATGTTACTCACATGAGCATATTTACTCCTAGAGTATATTTGCTTATGTAAGTAAACGTGGTTGTATAAACAGGGCTTTAGACTGTTTGTGTGCCCTTAGCCTTATTGACAGACTGATATATGTATATTTATCGCCAATAACAGGAACTTATTGACCCTTGCTGATCCATTGGTTGATGTTTGAATGTGGGGTATGTGACAATTCTTATCTTTCATGTGATATTTTATTTACAGATGATTGGATTATGATAGAATTTAGGGGTGGGGACCCATATGGTGGTCATTGTTCAAGAGAAAAAAGAAAAGCTGTCATTATTATTATATGTAACCCAAATGCTGATGACGTAAGTTTTTAAAAATTGAAATGCTTGTTTCCCTTATAAGTGTCAGCATCTGATGATTACTTTACTGGCCCAATATAAGTTAACTGTTTTAAGCCCAATGTTAGTAAGCTGTTATGATCCCAATGTTAGTAAGCTGTTTTAAGCCCAATGTTAGTAAGCTGTTATGAGCCCAATATTAGTGAGCTGTTATGAGCCCAATCCAATATTAGTAAGCTGTTATGAGTCCAATATTAGTAAGCTGTTATGAGCCCAATATTAGTGAGCTGTTATGAGCCCAATATTAATAAGCTGTTATGAGCCCAATCCAATATTAGTGAGCTGTTATGAGCCCAATATTAGTAAGCTGTTATGAGCCCAATATTAATAAGCTGTTATGAGCCCAATCCAATATTAGTAAGCTATTATGAGCCCAATATCAGTAAGCTGTTATGAGCCCAATATTAATAAGCTGTTATGAGCCCAATCCAATATTAGTAAGCTGTTATGAGCCCAATATTAGTAAGTTGTTCTGAGCCCAATATTAATAAGCTGTTATGAGCCCAATCCAATATTAGTAAGCTGTTATGAGCCCAATATTAGTAAGTTGTTCTGAGCCCAATATTAGTAAGTTGTTCTGAGCCCAATCCAATATTAGTAAGCTGTTATGAGCCCAATATTAGTAAGCTGTTATGAGCCCAATATTAGTAAGTTGTTCTGAGCCCAATCCAATATTAGTTAGCTGTTATGAGCCCAATATCAGTAAGCTGTTATGAGCCCAATATTAATAAGCTGTTATGAGCCCAATCCAATATTAGTAAGCTGTTATGAGCCCAATATTAGTAAGCTGTTATGAGCCCAATATTAGTAAGTTGTTCTGAGCCCAATCCAATATTAGTTAGCTGTTATGAGCCCAATATCAGTAAGCTGTTATGAGCCCAATATTAATAAGCTGTTATGAGCCCAATCCAATATTAGTAAGCTGTTATGAGCCCAATATTGAGTAA
>NW_008711042.1:1012715-1014491 GCF_000327385.1 Lottia gigantea | reverse complement strand
GACAGAGACGGTAAAACTCCATTCATTTCATTTCATTTCTCATACAGAGACCATCAAAATCCATTCATTTCATTTCTCATACAGATACCATAAAACTCTATTCATTTCATTTCTTATACAGAGACGATAAAACTCCATTCATTTCATTTCTCATACAGAGACCATAAAACTTCATTCATTTCATTTCATTTCTTATACAGAGACGGTAAAACTCCATTCATTTCATTTCATTTCTCATACAGATACCATCAAAATCCATTCATTTCATTTCTCATACAGATACCATAAAACTCTATTCATTTCATTTCTTATACAGAGACGATAAAACTCCATTCATTTCATTTCTCATACAGAGACCATAAAACTTCATTCATTTCATTTAATTTCTCATACAGAGACCATAAAACTCCATTCATTTCATTTCTTATACAGAGACGGTAAAACTCCATTCATTTCATTTCTCATACAGATACCATAAAACTCTATTCATTTCATTTCTTATACAGAGACGGTAAAACTCCATTCATTTCATTTCTCATATTTCTTATACAGAGACCATAAAACTCCATTCATTTCATTTCATTTCTCATACAGATACGGTAATACACCATTCATTTCATTTCTTATACAGAGACGATAAAACTCCATTCATTTCATTTCTTATACAGAGATAG
This sequence comes from Lottia gigantea, assembly GCF_000327385.1. NCBI lineage: Eukaryota > Metazoa > Mollusca > Gastropoda > Lottiidae > Lottia > Lottia gigantea. Next base: position 1,013,817 of record NW_008711042.1, on the reverse strand, counting down.
TAAAACACTATTCATTTCATTTCATTTCTCATACAGAGATGGTAATACTCCATTCATTTCATTTCCCATACAGAGACGGTAATATATCATTCATTTCATTTCATTTCTCATACAGAGACGGTAAAACACTATTCATTTCATTTCATTTCTCATACAGAGATGGTAATACTCCATTCATTTCATGTGTTATACAGAGACGGTATTACATCATTCATTTCATTTCCCATACAGAGAAGGTAATACACCATTCATTTCATTTCATTTCTCATACAGAGACGGTAAAACTCCATTCATTAATTTCATTTTTTATACAGAGACCATCAAAATCCATTCATATCATTCCATTAAACATCTGGCAGAAATTAAGGAGTAAAAAATTCTACTCTTTGCACATTAAATTTATGCTACAATCCTATTTACATTGAAAATGATTCATTTCTTGATATATATTTTTGGGATTTGAGTATTCACTACTGCTGTTCCTCATTTATTATTGATATACTTTCTCATATGAAAACTTCATTAGCTGCTACCAATGTTTTGTCAATACATGTACTGTTGTTTTGGATTTCGGGTTACGTTTTGAGTTCTGGTCGTTAGTGTTTGGTTTATTTATTGGATACATTTACATTAGAAGAAAGGAGCCTTGTCCGGTCACAGAAGTCAAAAGCTGCCGATATTATGGTATTTGCCGCTTCCCGATTGTGTTTTATCGCATATCATATAGCCAGGACTATACTTAGACAGTGTGATCAACTAAAATTTAACCACGAGCAAACTGCACCGACCAAACCTATTGATCAGGGGTTTATAACGGTTTCCAGTATTACGTAATAGTGAGCACATAAGGTAATTGTGATGGTCAACACATAAGGAAATTCTGGTGGTCAACACAGAAGGTAATTCTGGTGGTCAACACAGAAGGTAAATCTGATGGTCAACACAGAAAGTAATGTTTATAGTCAACACAGAAAGTAATGTTTATAGTCAACACAGAAGGTAATTCTGATGGTCAATACAGAAGGTTATTCTGATTGTCAACACAGAAGGTAATTCTGATTGTCAACACGGAATTGTATACTGATGGTCAATACAGAAGGAA